>NC_084796.1:78044366-78344366 GCF_963169125.1 Humulus lupulus
AATATCTAAAAGTGAGAAGACAGTACCATTCTCATCTGAAAACTCTTCGATGGGTGCAGGGGGTTCGGAATCTTTCTTTTTTCCCTTTCCCAAAGGGGCAGGGGGAGCGGCTGCTCGCGGGGTGCTGAAGGGTTCCCTGATTGTCACCCTAGCTGTCCTCCTCCTTGAAGGCTGTGACACGTCTTGGTGCTGCTCGAGAACTTCTCCGCCAATGGCACTCCCCACCGTTGACTCCCTCACATCTTGGTGATGTGCCAGAAGACCGACCAGCCTTAGGTTAGCTTCAGTGACCAGCTATTTGACGATTTTTTCTACGTCAGTCATGCTGGCTAGCGATGCTGCTCGAATCTCCATTTCTGGAGTAGGAGCTGGCTCTTGCCATGGACTTGAAGAGTGATAATGTTCTAAGGAAGATGTAGATAAAATAAAAAGAAATAAGCGACCAGAGAATAAAGAAGTTACCTCCTTGGGTGAAGGCTAAGTTGTTGGCAACCAGATCATTAGTTAAAAAGTACTCCTGGAAGTACTTTCCTACATTGGACTTGTAGGTAGTCTCACTCAGGAAGATGCGAGTCAATTCTTGGTGACAGAGATGAAAAAAACCCTTGTTGTCTTGGTTGGGGTTGGATTTAAGATCGAACAGGTAGTTGATCTCATGAGGCGTAGGGACAGGCCATTTTTTATGGCTATAAAGGATATAGAGTGCAGAAAGAATTCTATACCTGTTTGGGGTTATTTGGAAATGAGCGACCCTGAAATAATTAGTCACTCCCTAGAAAAAAGGATGAAGAGGAAAGATTGCTCCTGCCTCAATATGGCACCTCGACCAGGCGCTGAAGGTGCAGCCAGGCAGGTTTGCCCATTGGTCATTGGTAGGTTTGAATAAAGTTACCCCAGAAAGTCCATACTTCCTGAGGTAATTTGTTAGCATCCTATCAGTGATTTGGCTAGGAGGAGCAATGTACCATTCGATGTCTGGTCGAAGGATGTCCCGGGGTTGGGCTTGTGTTTGGATTCCGGGATCAGTATTTTCAGCCCGAGGAGTAGGCTGAGTTGTTTGAGGGTTGGTTTGTTTCTTTTTTTGGGCGATGGATTTTACTCTACCTATGTTTGATGGACTAGTCAAAGGTCTGTTGAATGGGGCACAGGAAAAAGGAATCTCCAGTATGAGTAATGACGGTTGTTCTTCGTCCACGAGCAGCTGAGCGAGCAGGTTGTCGTCGATTGGCCTCTTACCTCCCCACGGATCTTGCATGAAAATCTGCGAACAGAGAGGGAGAGATGAGAATCTACGGCCCAACAGACTAAAAGGTGTTAAGAGTTGGAATAATGTTGCTCGTGTATAAAAGTTAAGCTTTTATACGACCAGCAGCATTCTGACAAAAACACTAAATTCTATGCGAACAGTTTGGAAAACGGATCAAAAACAGAAGTGATAAGTTTTTCAGAAAAAAAAATTTCGACTTTGAAGGGGTGGGAAATACTCAGTTTTTCTACAGGTTTAAAATTTGAATTTTACTTCGATTTTACGCCCTAAATTAATTATCCTGACTACCAAACTGATTCCTAACCCCATCAAAGCGTCTTTTTCCTACCATATTAAACACCGATTAGTATACCCATTTACCCCGAATCAATTTTTTCAAGAACTCAAAGTCTGAAACAAACTAGAAACTAAACATAGCATGGCATCTCAGAGACAAAGAAATTCAAGTAGCTTACTAGGGTGAAAATAGATGCAAATTTCTGAGACGTAGAATGGCTGGGCAGAAACTCCGTGAATCGTTGGAACCATTTCGGTCTTCTGAGTTCTGAGTGTAGAGTTCTTCAGAGTTCTTGAGAAAGAGAAGATTTGTAAAAAGTGAAAAGTAAAAAGAATGAGTTATTTATATTGATCGTGGCACTGTAAAATAGGTAATGATGGGAGTGAATTTTCAAGGCATGGGGAAACGTAATAGCCGTCAGACAACTTTTGGGGAAACTGAAGGGACATGATTAGTTGCTTTTTTCAAGAAGGCAGGGACGACTCTGGCAGATTTGATGGGATACGCGAAAGGTCGGTCTCCTAAGTTTACTTTATGCTGGTCGCAGTAAAATAAACTTGGGGGGCAAATGTTTACCCAAAAATGGCTCTTGATGATGTGGCAAGAATTTCTTACACATGGTTGGCACGTGGAAGTTTTGAGTGAAGGGATTCTGTTTGACTATCGACCAGATGATTATTGCTTCATCAAGTCTCGCGTTTAGGTGCGACCAGTCTGGTCGCATACTTCTATTTACTTCCTTTAAGATACTCAATCTTGTAATAATTACATTCATTATATTTCTTTTTATTACCTTGATACGCTGATTTTAATGGTAATTAAGGCCCACCGGCCCATGTAACCTCCTTGAGCCTATAAATAAGAATGAGAAGGCTAAAGGAAGGGACTTTTGGATTTTTGGAACTTTTTTTCTTTGGATTCAAAGAGAAAAGCATAATGTGATTATCCACTAGAAATTGTAATACTCTTAAGGCTTGTGAAACTCGAGAACCACTAGTTCTTTGATCATAGTATTGGGATTCTATATCAATAAGAACACTAAGTGGATGTAGGTCATTACCATCCAATTGGGGCCGAACCACTATAAATCGCTTGTGTCAATTTCTTCTCATTTGATTCTCTTCTTGTTTTCCTTTTTGCACTTTGTCGTTATATTGACTCCGTGTCGTTGGCCAAATCAAGGGTCAACAGTTAGTAAAAAGTTGTTGCAGTCTCAAGGAATCAAGCTCGTAACTTATCATTGTATAGAGAAATTAATTTATTTTCATAAAAAAAATTGAACGAAAAAAATACCAAATAGGAGCGTTTAAAATGCTTTTTTTTTTTTTCTAATCTTAATTTTTATCCTTTTACAAAATTTTCATTATATTTTACGTAATTTTACTTTTTTATTTTAATTAAAAATGATCATAACTTTATTAATTTTATATATATGGAAGACTTCTTAATGGTTACTACCCATAAATGTGTACTAACAATTATGATGATGTGACAACATAGTGACTTGGTATAACAAGTAAATATTTTTTTTCTACATTAATTTTGAATTTCGTTATTTTTTTTTGTCATAGTTAATGTTGTTTCCAACCAATGAAAGACACTAGCTATATTTAGAAATTGACATGCAATTGAAAAATGGAAAGTTTACAATATTATATTTTCATAATAAATACAAATTTTTATCAGGTCACCCTTCCAAAAATTTGAAAAAATCAAAATTTATTTTTAGAAATATTAATTAACAACTATAAATATGAACTATTGATTTTAATCTAATGATTAATATTAAAGTAATCATTCATGGGTAGTAACCATTAAAAATGCCCCTTATATATAGTGCTCCCTTATATATATATTTATATATATAGGACATCAACTATATATACTAATGTAAAAAATCATTTGTATGGTAATAATTCTCATTCACATCTTTGAGAACTTGGTAGGATAAAAGGGAAAAGAATGAGAATGTTTCTTCCCCTAATCACTTAAAAAATGCCATTAAGAAAAATGATTTTTATTTCTTTTTATTTATTTTTTAAAAATAAAATGGATATTGGCGGGATAAATACCTAAGTTCATGCTTTGGTTGCACTTAAATATCTAACTTATTTTTTTGACGGCATAAATACCTAATATTTATTTTTTGTTACAACCATTACTTTTTTCCGTTAAGTGGCAAATACCAAGCTTTTTAATTAGGGATATTGGTGGCATAAATACATAAGTTTATGTAATTGTTGCACTCAAATACCTAACTTTCAAAAAATCAATTCTTAAAAGCTAGGTATTTAAGTGCAACATTTACATAAACTTCAGTATTTATGCTCCCAATATCCTTATTTAAAAAGTTTATTATTTGTCACTTAACGAGAAAAAGTAACGGTTGCAACAAAAAATAAACGTTAGGTATTTATGCCGTCAAAAAAATAAGTTAGGTATTTAAGTGCAACACTTCCATAAACTTAGATATTTATGCCGTCAATATCCCAAATAAAAAATAAAAAAATAATTTTGTCCTTTAAAAATATATCTCATCAAAATACTACTTTATATTTTTTTAATAAAAAAAAATAATTTAGTCAATTTAAACATTCCGATTATGTAAACAAGTTAATATGATTATGTTTTACTTTCTAATCAGTTTTAATAAACAACATAGTAAAAATAATAATTCTGAATCATCTACTCATTTTCCATTTGATTTATCTCGATTCCAATTACAATGCAGTAAACAAGCCATAAAAGAGAACCTGAGTCATTCCTTCACGTGATTCAGACATAAACATATTTGAATGAAATAATAATGGTATAATATGTATATGTAGGTCTCTGACAATGTTATTTTTCAGACCTTATTTGAAGAAAATAATTAATTTAGAATCTCATATGTGATGGCTATCTTCATACTAGACCCGTGCTTAGGCCCCAAAACCCCAAAATTTTGATTAAATGAAGTTTCAATAGACTTTAAAATAATAAAATATAAAATAATACATAAATTACATAAAATAAGCCTTGATGTAGTGGCATTTTGTCTTTTCTAGTTACACAAATGCCCAGGTTTGAATCCTAATAATGTTATTATTTTTTATTTTTTTTAAATATTAAACCTAGAAGCTAGATTTGAACTTTTTTCCTCCAAGGGGAAATGTAGAAAATGCACTCCCACTAGACCAAACAACAAACTTTAATGATAATTGATTATAAACATATTTATGTCGGAGCCCCAAAAATTTATTTTGACTTAAGCCCCAAATGTCTTAGGATCGACCTTGTGGCTCTTCTACAGTTATCACAGTTTGTGGCTAATCCTACCTTTTCATATAAATCTTTGTCGATCTAACACCATTCTGCCTGACGAACCTAAACGAGGCAAGCAAAGAACCTAAATATACCGACAAAATCTTAGAAATAATTTTGAACAAGAAGTTGCCAAGGACAATCAGGCGAAATTCATGAACTATGATAGCATCATTAGTCTTAGGTAGTAAAATAAGTAAATTGGAATTTATTTTAGGCAAGAGATAACCATTCTTAAAAAAATCAATAACAAGACATACCTCATTAGTCACAATATCCCAACAGTAATGGTAGAAACAACCACCAAAGAAAAAGTCACCTCTTTGACTTCGTCGAAAGAAGGTACCTGAGTCAGCGTATCATTGTGATTCTGGGAGACAAAGAGGGGAATAACAGACTGAACTAACATAAAATGAGTGAAAACAGTAGTAGAAGAGAAGAATGAGATAATAGAGTTAAGCGTAAAATTTTTAACGTTTGTCATTTGATCTCATTATTGAAGAAACATAATCAGAATACTTAAATTGACTAAATTATCTCTTTAAAAATAATTATTTTTTTATTTAAGGGCGTAAACATGTCTTTTAATTTTTAAATATAAAAAATAAAAATAAAAAATAAATAAAAACTTTAAATGTGATGTCATTTCTTGAGAAAATGAAAGAGTAACTATTCCTTTCTTTTATCCTTAATTTATATGGATTTCATTAAATTTTATAATTATTAAGTTTTGTAATCAGTGAATGAGAATAGAAAAATAATTATCATTCCCTTTTAAGTATACATGCCAAATTGTTTACTGATACATTTAAGACTTCAATCAAAGAGAGACCTTAATTTCAAAATCTAAGTTATAAAAAAAATCTTAATGCGGTAATTTTCACCAAATAGTGATAAAATAATTTATTATCTGTGAATGTGTTGCTCATAAGTTTGATCATGACACATAACGTTGCAAAAGTTCGCACCAATTGATCTAAATTTTATAAAGCTAGCTGAAAAGGAAATTAACCATAAATTTATTACATGTACTTTCTTCTTAATGGTTGCTTACCCATTTCACAAATTCCTTCTCTCTAAATTCCTTTAAAAAATTGTTTAGTTCATTTGAGGAGAACATGATCTTCACAATGAATTAGTTCACAAGTATTTGCCTCTCTACATACAATTTCTTCTCTTCAAATAGAATTTTCCTTTTAATTCCTTTGATCAATTAGATCAAGCATCCAAAGGTCTTGGAACAGTATATATATATATATAAACACCACTGTAACATGTTCACAATTTAGTTGGGAATCAAATGAATGAGTATTTTAAAACCATGTAACACTACTTCTTGACAGCCTCTTCCAACTCTCGTAGCCCTCCAACCTTTAGCTCAATTTCCTCAATGAGTTCCTCCCTCCACAATTCTGATCTCGCAGTTTCTTCTATGTCTTCTTGCTGAGGAAACCCAAAATTGGCTCTTAGTACTTTGGTATCAAAACCATTGCTCATATTTACCCAAAATCATTGGCTTCTAATGGTAAAGTTTATGTGGTGACAGAATACTTATCTAGTGGATTTGCCTATAATTGTAAAAAGAATAACAATAATAATAATAAATAAAGAATCTTATATATATATATATATATATATATATACCTTGTCATAGATCCAATGTCCAGTTCCATCTCCTCCATCTCCTCTATAGCTTTCCGAGTCATAGAAAGGATCCTATATCATGAGATTTTTCTATTATTAGTTCATTAAAAACACTATTCCGACAAAAATAACATATTTTTTTCTCAAGAAGGATTGATTAATTGATACTGATTATGCTTACTTTCATGGAACCAAAAACTAAACATCCCCAACCAGTGAACAACATGTAACCAATATCTGATCACAGGAAAAACTAAATAATCATTCTCTTTTTAATAATTTAAATTCGGGACAAAATATATGTACGAGAAAAAAATATTCAAACACTTACAGACATTCTTTATGGCATTGTCACTGAGATGCCAAACAGATTTGTTAATGATATAGTCTCTTTGGCCTTCAGCATGTTCCACTAGTACTGCCATTAAAGGCCAGTCTGGGAAAGCGTTTGTTTTGCTTAAACAGCCTCTTTTGCCCTTTCTTTCTTCAATCTATAGTTTATTCAGGAAAACAAATATAAACCCCTGAAATTAGACTACCTTGTTTGGAAAATGAGCAAATTAAATTTTCTTGACTTAGTTTGAAACACCACTACCTGGTTTGACCGAAACAATCCAGAGCTTGAACACTGCCTAAGCTGGGGAAAAAAAGGGAAAAAATTTACTTAATAATTAAAGTTCACCAAAATAGAGACTGAAAAATGTAGAAAAAAAAAAACTAAACTATGGGTTTTATTTACCGATCTAGAACTTGAGTTGAGGTCTAACTTAGTAGTTTGGACATGAGCAGAGGTATGAATAGGTGGTTTGATAATGGAGAATGACATTACAGCTTCAGCCATTGTTTTGAGTAAGAAAAAGTAATTGAATAGTGAAGCTTAGATGGATACATTAAGGTTTTGGTTTCTTTTGTTATGTGGGAGGGAAAGTGGATAAGGGAATGATTTGTATCCACCCTTACTAAGTGGACGATATACGGCAAATATTTCAATGTACTTCAAACACTACTTTTTCCTAAATGACCCATATATCCTATAGACCTAACTTTATTTTATTTTATTTTTGAAATAAATGAATTTATTGTTTTAAGTATATAATTAATTAATTTATTCCTAAAATAGCAAACTGGACAATTAGCTCAGCTGGTTAGAGCGTTGTGCTAATAACGCAAAGGTTGCAGGTTACTTGCATGGGCCACTATTTTTTTTACATAGTAATGATATGTGCAGTCAAAATATGCATCTAAACATTACACATAGTGACGTGTCACTGTTTTTTAAAACCGTAGGTCACAGTTTTAATAAATATGATTGGTTAGACTAAACTGCCACATCACTCTGTATAATATTTAAGTGTATATTTTGGGTGCACATAACATTCCTCTATTTTTTATATAATGTGGAGCCCAACATATATGTGATATGTGGAAGTTTAAAATTCATTATTGTGAAAAGTTAGACCCACCTAGTAGTTAATTAAATTAGATTATATTATTAATTTATTATCATCAGACTTTGTTTTGGGAATCATTCATTTTTTTAAATAAAATTTATTTTAGATCAACAATAAATATTATATCATCAAACTGTATGGTACGAAGTCCATAAAAGTTAACTATAACTGTTGTTTGACATTTTATATTTCTTCATTTGCAACCTCATCAACGGAGTGATTGATAAATATATTACAAATTAATACAATTGTTACATAAATAATCCTATATATATACTAATATTATCATTGTATTTGTAGTTCCATGTAAAGAAGTACCATTATTTAGGCTTGCACCATCTAATGAAAAGCATGTGAACTCATATATGTTTTCGTTAAAAGAGGTGCACAATCTTTTTAATGGTCCATGTTCAACTGCTTATTTTTATAGTTCTAACAAAAAATAATAAATTATTAATTTCTAATATTAGAGGCATCAAGAATAAGTAACAAAATTCAACAAATGTAAATACAAATGTACCTGTATGAATAAGATTTTTTACTTCAGTTCTTTTTTACTGTTTCGATTAATATGAAATGTTGTTTTATTACTATCATTTGTAGTTGTGCCATGTGTTTAAAGAAGATTCCCAACTGAAAATGTTAGAAACATATATTAGTATACATCTTAAAAAATGTATATAATTATAATAGATATAATGCTTTGCTTAATTTATAAGTATGAATAAAAAATTTATTACGAAGAATGACATGAAATTCAATGTCACTTCTAACATTGTTCAACTTCATAAAACTTTTTGAAATTTTTCACAACTAAGGTCATGATGATTCTCTTATTTAGTTCATGTTTGTATTTATTTTAGATAATTTCAATTTTGTGCTTCAATCATGCAAGTTTGTATATAGTGTTTTGAATAACAGGTGAGTCGTCATCTATTGTATGACACTTGACACTTGACATTTAATGCATGAATAACAGAAAGGCCGTCTTTTGTTTATTAAGCAATGAGAATTAAATCTTTTTACATTATTGTGTATATTTGTGGATGTAAAGTCAAGTAACGACAAAAACCCTTTCCTAGTTACTTGGGGGGCATATGCCCTGGATATAACCAGGTCGTCCAAAAAACTTAGAAGTTAATTCAAATTGATTGATCAATGTTTTTCTTGAAAAGCATGAGATATCGATAAAGGATTAACGCGAACTAAGTTGTATCCTGGATATAACCAGGCCGTCCTAAAAAACTTAGAAGTTAGTTCAACTTGATTGATCGATGTTTTTCTTAAAAAGCACGAGATATCGATAAAGAATTAACGCGAACTAAGTTTTCAAATTAATGTCCTGGATTCAACCAGGTCCTAAAACTTAGAAGTTATCTTAAATTGATTGATCGATGTTTTTCTTAAAAAGCACAAGATATCGATAAAGAATTAACGCGAACTAAGGTTTCAAATTAATGTCCTGGATTCAACCAGGTCCTAAAACTTAGAAGTTAGTTCAAATTGATTGATCGATGTTTTTCTTAAAAAGCACGAGATATCAATAAAGAATTAACGCGAACTAAGTTTTCAAATTAATGTCCTGGATTCAACCAGGTCCTAAAACTTAGAAGTTAGTTCAAATTGATTGATCGATGTTTTTCTTAAAAAGCATGAGATATCGAAAAAGAATTAACGTGAACTAAGTTTTAAATTAATGTCCTGGATACAACCAGGACTTAAGTCTTAGAAGTTGGTTCAAGTTGATTAGCATGTTTTTTCCTAGAAAAGCATAAGATGCCAATCACAACACCAACAAAAAACTAAGATTATTACCAAATGCATAGAAGAGAAACAAGATAGAGGCAAAAATATGTAAATCAATTGAAATAAAGTTAAAGAAATCAATTGTCTCGAGGTTAAAAAACCTCATAATATAAAGTTACAAAGAAAAGTAAATGATAAAAGAAAAGGAGAAAAGTCCTTTGCCCCTCCAGGCCGCTCTGATGAGGTCACCCCCTCGCCATCCTGCTCGGTGGCAGTGGAAGTCTCCCCGGTCTCTGAGGGAACCTCTTGTATAAGGCGAGCTTTGAACTTCTCCAAGAAGGACTCCCACGCGTCCGGCCCCAGAAAGGAGAAGTCACCATCCGGGTTGAAGACCCAGCAGTGGTACAGCATAGCCTCCATGGAGGAGCTGGAAGCTGCCCTCTCCGCCGCCAGAGCAGCCTTGGCCTCTTCGGCCTCAACCTTTGTGGCGTCCAGTGCGGCCCGAGCAGCCTTGGCCTCCTCGAGCTTGATCTTCGCAGCGGCTAGGGCGGCCTCCTGCAGCTTAGTCCGGGATGCCTCCAGCTTGGTTTGCGCAGTGACCGAGGCACCTGCGCGACCCTCTTGTTTTCCCGGGCAGTTGCCAGGGCCGCCTTGGCGTCCCTTTCCTGTTTTTGAGCCGTCACGAGGGCGAACTGAGCAGCCTGGTGCTCGCCCCTGATCTCCTCGATCCTGGCCCGGGACCGAGATATGCTCCGGTGGAGGGCCAAAGCCGCCTGGAAGACCAAAAGATAATAAGGCAAGTGCCTTAGAAAAAATAATAATACAAACAAACAGGGAGTACCAGTGGCAAAGCCAACTTACCGTGAGGGTCATCCCCAATGAAGATTCCATCACATTCTTGGGGCTCCTTGTCTCGATCTCCCGCAGATCCCTCGAGGTGACATTGTAGCAATGATCCACCATGTAGGTCGCGGTTTCGTAGACCGTCCCCCTGAAGGCATCGGGGACTTTCTCTAAGGCTTGGGGGTTGACCGGGACGCGCACACCAGAGGTCGGAGCTGACAAGGTCCCAGTGGGTGCCTGCTGTTCCCGAGTGGAGACAGGAGGTTGCGGGGTTGGTGGAGCCATCGTCTTCTCCGTTGCAGGAAGGGGTGGAGGCACCTTCTCTAGAGCAGCAGGGGCTTGGTTTTTCCCCTTTGCATGAGACTTGGAGGTAGTCATGATGGCTTTCTTCGCCATCCAAAGCCTCTTCACCATGGGCCCGGAAGACCCGGAGGAAGGGTTTCCTCCAGGGAACATAGTTCGAAGATCGTTGCTCCCGGGCTGCGACATCTCCTCTGTTGAAACAAAGGTAAGCAATAATATACATGTAAAAATATGTGAAAAAAAAAAAACAAAAAAAATAGCTTAAGTATGTATTGAAAGTGGTCCTACGCTCCGAGCTAGAGGAGGAATCTATGGTCACGTCCTCCAGCCCCGAAGCTTCAGTGGGGGAGTCTAAGATAACAACTTCACGAGCTAAAGGAGGCTCTGGGTCCGAATCTGCCTCGGGACTGGACTCTTCTACGTACTGCCTAAGACCCGGAGCTACTACACCCTCCAGGAGGGAGGGCCACGACCTAAGATTGGTCTCGTACTCCTCGAAAAAGGCCGACCTAAAAGCCAAGGTATTATCTACTACTATAGTACACCTAGGGCGGCTCATGTCATAACAAAGCACGAGCTGGTCGACGCATTGGAGTAGGGTGATGTCACGGTCTGGGTCATTTTGGTGGCGATGAACGGGTTGGCCGGGGTTAAACCTAGCAAGTCGTAGGTCAGCGGTAGCCCTATCTATGTCCCTAAATAAATAAGGGTTACCTTGGCCGGAGGGGCTGGCTGCTGCCCCGGACTGGGCCCTCTCTGCATTGACTTCATGGGCGACCTCCAGAGCCCGCTTTCGCTGCACGAGGGGCACCTCGTCCTCCTCATCCTCATCCGCGGCCGCCTCCTTGGGGATGGGCGCCATCTCGCGAGCAGCGGGGATGGTCCGCGGTCTCCTCAAGGCCAGAGTCTGGCCTGGAGAGATTAACTTACACGCCAACATCATCTCGTTAGACACGAGCTGGAGATAATCCTTTTCACTTGGGGGGAGCCCCACCAAGGTTTCATATTGACCCCCAAGGGTCACTGATTTGGCCGTCCTCGCGAAAATAGCTGCATGATAGTTTCTAAGTCATGAACGAATAAAAAGAGGCTAATCAGCAATCAACTGACGAGCTGAAGATAGAAGGAACTTACGAGGATGGTTGAAGTAGTGGTGTTCGCAGTTGCGAAACCCCTTTGACATGAAGAACTGATTCTTAAAGTCATTGGGGTGGCAGGGCAGCTCAATGACCGCAGCCGAATTTGGAAAATGGGTCAGGTAGTAGAACCCGTCACCTCGCCCCCGTTACTCCGGGCTGGCTTTGAGGCAAAAGAAGTACAGGATGTTCGCCGCCGTGGGGACCTCCCATTCCTGCTTCAGGAATAGATACTTCAACCCCGCTAACAGACGGTAGGAGTTAGGAGGGAGCTGGAAGGGGGCCAGCTTCACGTAATTTAAAAAATATGTGAAGTACTGGTCCAGTGGGAGGAAGGCCCCGACCTTGAGATGCTCGTCACTCCAGGAGGCGTACTCCTCATCGAGCGGCGTGCAGCTCCGCTCGCCTTCAAGGGGAGGTTGGGCGTCCAAAGTGCCCCTCCCTATCTCAATGTTATGGGAGAGCAAGATTTTTTTGACTTTCCTTGGGTGGTGACCTTCGAGGCGATCCTCTCGGCCTTGAAAAAGGCGTCGGGCCCGACCTCAACCTTCTTCTCCACGGTTGGACCAAAGTTGGGGATCGGGGAGTCCGTGACCACCTCCTTTCCTTTGTTGGTTTGCTGGGAAGATGAGCTGCCCGCACTCTTCTTGGGTGCGCTCTTCTTAGGTCCCATCTGGTCGCCTAACGAACAAAGAAGAAAGTTTAGAAAGGGCGACCTAAGCATAAGAAAGAATCTAGCGAGAAGTGTTTCCTTTACACGGGCTGAGGTAATCTCAGACCATGGCGAGTGAGACCACGCGGTTCTAGGAACACACGCCTGTGCTCCCAACGGGTCCCCGATTCCTCGGAATCCGTATGTCAGGAGGGTCAGAATAAAAGTTTTCCTTAGAAGGAAAGTTTCAGTAGGCAACAGTAGGCAAAACCGCCTGTGAAGCGTGTCCCCTAAGCTACCCTGTTTTCGCACCCTAAGAACTTGTTATTCCAAACACGCATAAAAAATTTTACCCAAAAAATCACCCCAGAATTTGTATCCAATGAGTCATGCTCCTAAGTGGTTTTTCCTACGGTCGATACCCCTAGAATAGAAACCTACGCATAAAATACCAGCAAAAAAGAGCAGAAGACAAGCAACCTACTGCATGCGACTAAAGAGAAAGTTTACCTAAGCAACAGTGAAGGAAAACATTTAAAACATGCACAAACGGAGGACTTATAGAAATGTTTTGCTGTGAAAAGACTGAAAGGGTCGTGTGGCTTGAAATCCTGTTGGGATCGCTGGTACCGGAGTCACAAAAGAGCCCTTGTGTCTGAACCTCTGGAACGCTGGGAACAGTGACCGAAGGAGAGAAAGGGTTTTGAGACTGAGAAGAAAGAAGAAGATGAGAAAAATTTCAAATGAAAGGGTGGCTCATGCGAAAGGTGGCCAGCCTTTTATATACGTAAAAGGCCAAAGGATGAGGGCTGTTCGATCGCCTTGATGTAGGATACGAGGATCACTACTCGAAAGACGAAACGACGGCCGAAGATAGGCTAGGCCATTTAATGCGGTTCTCGAAAGACGGATCGTCACCAACCACGATGCTCCACGTATTCGACGCCAGCGTAATGGGCGGAATGTGAAGAGTACACAAAGAAGCCTAAAAGCCCCCACTGTGGCCCCAGGTGACGTCATATGTCACGAGCAGGGGCTTAGGGAGAAAATGTACGCCCTAAATATCCATGGGCTATTAGCGATGAGAAAGGGCATAATTATTTCAGCCACGTGGAAGCCTCGTATCCGGAGCTTCTGTTACAAGGTCCTACCTCTTTAGCTCGAGGTAACCAAAGGCTTAATGAGATTACTAAGGAGTCGGGTCAGAAGTATGGACACCACGAGTTGAGACTATATCAAGCTCGAGATACGAGCTTGAGTTGGCACCTCTGACCTTTTATAAAGTCAACCACGCAATGTAAACGTGCATGTATCAGACATCACGTGGCTGATCCATCCCTGAATTCTCGGACACGTAGCATAAATGTGCGTGTTCAGACCCTCACGACTGGGTTGGGCCGTGCGGCCCATTATCCCCCTTACCTATTGATTAGACCACACTTCATTGTCAGGTTTTAGGAATTAATCATGAATGTCACAGAAGTGACATGATGGGTAAGAAGGTCACGGGATGACCTCCCTTGCCAACCCCCAGGTGCCCTCTCCCTATAAATAGGGAGACCCTGGGAGTTGCAAGGGGTTGGCTTCTATTTTGTAAAGAAATACCCTGTAAGGAATATCAGAGAGATATCAATAATATTGGCTGGTGGACTAGAAGGATTTTAACCTTTGAACCACCTAAAAAGGTATTCGTGTTATCATTTTACTTTGAGATCATTCATCTATTACGGTTCATTATTTAGCACTAATCCCTCTCATTATTCTTATAATTATCTGTTGCCGAAGAACCGCATCAACAAAGGATATGAATTGTGAACATTTATAATGTAGCTACATAAATTTAAATAGTTGCAACAACATTAGAGAAAATAGTAAATAAATTCTTTTGCATGAAGATTTACATAGCAAGAACAACCAAAATATACAAAACATAAGAATTCAAAAAGAGTGAAAAATTAAATAAATAGAAAAGAATTAAAATGGTCATTCGTCATAGAAACTGTGAAATGTGCGAATTACTAAATATTTTATATCTTTTAATGGATATTCATGAAATTTGATGAGGTATTTTTCATCTTAGAAAATTATGTAAAATGTTAGATCAATATTAATAAAAATAGTGGCATTTCATGGGCCACTATTTTTTTATATAATGTTTTGGGCCAGACCCAACGTACATGTGATATGTGGAACTTGAAAATTCTTTATTGAGAAAAGTTAAAACTACCCAGTAGTTAATTAAAATTAGATACTATTATTAATTTATTATCATGAGACTTTCCTTTGGGAATGATTCTTTCTTTTTTTAAATAAAATTTATTTTAGATCAACAATACATATTATATCCTCAAACTGTATGATACGAAGTCCATAAAAGTCAACTATAACTGTTGTTTGACCTTTTATATTTCTTCATTTGCAACCTCATCAACGGAGTGATTGATAAATATATTACAAATAATACAATTGTTACATAAATATTCCTATATATACTGATATTATCATTGTATATGTAGTTCCATGTAAAGAGGTACCATTATTTGGGCTTGCACCATCAATTGAAAAGCATGCGAACTCATGTATGTTTTCGTTAAAAGAGGTGCACAATCTTTTTAATGGTCCATGTTCAACTGCTTATTTTTATAGTTCTAACAACAAGTAATAAATTATTAATTTCTAATATTAGAATCATCAAGAATAAGTAACAAAATTCAACAAATGTAAATACAAATGTACATATATGAATAAGATTTTTTCCTTCATTTTTTTTTTTACTGTTTTGATTAATATGTAATGATGTTTTATTATTATCATTTGTAGTTGTACCATGTGGTTGGAGAAGATTCCCAACTGAAAATGTTAGAAACATATATTAGTATACATTTTTAAAAATATTTATAATTATAATAGATATAATGTTTTGCTTAATTTATAAGTAGGAATTAAAAATTTATTACAAAGAATGACAAACAGTTTGATTGAAGAAATTCAATGTCACTTATAATATTGTTCAACATCATAAATCTTTTTGAAAATTTTCACAACTAAGGTCATGATGATTCTTTTATTTAGTTCATGTTTGTATTTATTTTAGACAATTTAAATTTTGTGCTTCAATCATGCAAGTTTGCATATAATCTTTTGAATAATAGGTAAGTCGTCATCTATTGTATGACACTTGACATTTAATGCATATCTCATTAGTTTTAAATTTTGAATTATTTCATGTCGAGCTAAAGATAAAAGTTGATACTGCAAAAAAGAAAATTCTTGTGGAATATTTCTTAAGTCACCAAAATCTTACATAATTGCAAAAATTATTTCTACTTACTCCGTACCCTAAAAAAATAAATTTAGTTATTGAACAATGTGAAAGAATCGATCATATCATAAAATCTACGAAACTTTGAATGTGATTCATAAAGTTCTTCAAAATATGATGCAAAAATTTCAGTTTACATTTTTTTTTGAAAAAAATATATTCTACATTTATTTTCCTTTTGATATGAAGGATATGAATTGTGAACATTTATAATGTAGTTACATAAATTTAAATAGTAGCAACAACATTAGAGAAAATAGTAAATAAATTCTTTTCCATGAAGGTTTACATAGCAAGAACAACCAAAAGATACAAAACATTAGAGTACAAAAAGAGTGAAAAATTAAAATAATGGAAAATATTTAAAATAGTCATTCATCATAGATACTGTGCAAGGTACGAATTACTAAATATTATATATCTTTTAATGCATATTCATGAAATTCGATAAGGTATTTTTCATTTCTCATCTAGATAATTATGTAAAATATTAGATCAATATTAATAAAATGATAAAATTAATTTTGTATTGGATAATTAGTTTAATATTTACTTAATATTGGTATTAGGTTTAAATTTATATTAATATACAAAAATATTCTTTTTCTTTAATATTCGTTTATTGATCTCTTCTTTTTCTTTAAATACATTTATAAAAAGATTTTCTTCTTTTAAAAGATAATCATTTTTGTTGTTCCCTAAAAATTAGCACAGGTTTATTCACTTAGCAAGGGGTACAATTGGCATATGAATATATGGAAAAAGCATACAAGTAGAACATCTAGCTAATGATGATGTGAGCAGCTCGAGTTAGGACATGGCATCCTGGCATTCAGGTAATCGACAAGTCTCCTCTTAGGATGACGGTCCAGTTCGAGACATGTAGTGGTCGTATCCCCTTTTGGGCACTCTGAATATGTTCAGCTCGTGGAAACCTGGTCATGACGCATACTGAAGGATCCCGAGAGATTCGGAGGCACTCTATACACTCATTAATGTCCAGACTATATTGCACATTTGTTGTCCGAGATAACAAAAGTATATTATGTTAGGCAATGGTATCCCTATGTAAATGAGAATTATAGTTATTAAATGTTTACCATATTTATGCACACGGTTACCCAAACTTGTCTAGGAAATTCCACTTTAAATATCAGGGACAATGGACAGGGAAGGGGTCTGCCTTTTTGTAATACTAAAACTCCGCAGAAATTGTTAGTGAGTAATAATATTGTCTTGTGGACTAGGTGGATTTTAAGCACTGAACCACGTAAAATTGTGTGTGTAAGAAAGGGTTCATATAAGTTCATTATGGTTTGGAAATAACCACTAATACTATAATTATATTTCTAAATCTACTATTAGCGAAGAACTGCGTCGATAGTTTGGTGCTTTTGTTGAGAGAAAATTAGTGCTTAATCCTTTACAAGTTTCATTCGACGTTCATCATGGTGGTTACTTGATCGATGCGTGAAAACGAAATGGAAAAGCCTGGTGGGCAAGAGGCGCATCATATAGTCGTTCCAATTGAAAAGGGCCCAGATGTTCAACAACATCCTGGGAAACAATCGGTCAGCCAAGACGACACTAGGAGTTCAGCGTCAAATCCACCATATCCTAATCCAGGATATCTAACAGCCATCAAGATGGAGAATGCCCAATTAAGGAGGCATCTCGCTAGGGCAAATGACAATATAAGGAGGTCCTGGCTCGATTACCCCATCTTGCAACCAATTCTAATGTCAGAAAGATGCAAAGTGGGTCCCATAAGTCCCATAGGAATAACCAGTCCAAACCTAGTCATTCTGTCAAGACCATCACTCCGAGCTCTGTACCTTCAGAGTGATATCACTGAAGTGCTTAGCCCACTAATCATCATAGGAACCATCATCCGTATGTCTGTCAGTCGGTCAGAACTGCGACCTCCAGCTCCGTGTACATATTCCTAGGGATGCCCATAACAACCCACTTGGGTGAGCTGGGACAAATTCACGTATACAAAACACCCCGGCGAATCCTCCTGCATCGCGATCAGAACCCCAGGCGCATAGAACTTGGGACCTCGGGGTAGAACCAAGACGGGTTAATTTAATTCGTCCTGATGAAACAAGGATAGCCTCACTGATAAGACATCCTCCATCACGGGTTAGACATCCTACACCACCATGCCCACAAAGAGATGCTCAAGCTTGTGAAAATAGTAGGAGAAATTTACGTCCCATGGGTACGTGCTGTTAATCCAAGTCCTCGATCTCAGCCGCGAGCTATAAGTTTCGCAAATGGAAGTTATTGGATTGGGAGCCAATGTGGAGGCAAGTCTGAGAGCGACCTGAGGAATCATCTTAGTTTAGCACAAAGTCCTCGTTTCAATCTGCATCCCGATTTGCGCGATCATCTGAATTCACAAAGGAGGTATCCAGCTTGCAATGATGATATGAGTTATACTCAACACGAGGGAGGTCCATCTATCATACGTGACAATGGGAATATGCCACCTAACCAAGCTCGAACTTGGAGGGAAAACAACCCATTGAATGTGCATAATAGGATGGGAACTGGTGAACAACTCCCAGCTAACCTAGAGACCAAAGACCCAACCCTTGAGCGACTGACCTTGATGGAGGAGCAAATGAAGAAGCTCTTATCTGGAAAAGGGATTAATGAGCTCGAACCTTTCGCCCCGAACATTGCAGCAGCTGGGTATCCTATTGGCTTCAGGATGCTGAAAATGCCAACATTTGATGGAAACACAGATCCATCCGACCACCTCGGGATGTTCAATACGTTGATGATGGCCCGCAATGTCGAGTTTGACCTAAGATGTATTCTGTTCCCCACGACTCTGATCGGACCTACCAGACAGTGGTTCAAAAAGTACAAAAAAAATTCAATAATCTCTTGGAAGAAGTTATCTTCCAAATTCAAGAGAGCGTTCCGAGCTTCAAAGGAAACTCGTATTGAGGTCGACTCATAGCCAACATAAAACAACTTCCTGGTGAGTCCTTGAAAGCATATCTGAGCAGATTCGTCAACATTACAACATGAGCTAGAGACATTGGTGATAGCTCCAAGCTCATGGAAATGAGAACAAGAATCCCGATGAGAGGCGATCTATGGTAGGATCTCCAACAAAAAGGGGTTGAAAGTGTAGATGTGTTCTTGGCCCAAGCTCAGAAGTGGATAAACTTGGAAGAGGCATGATCTGGTGTCGCAAGAACTAGCTAGGCCCATATTCAGCCTGCTTGAGTGGTGAGAGGCGGTGTAGCTACGGCTCAACCTGTTACCCAGAATAACCAAGCAACAAACAATAAGAGGAAAAGGAATGGTGATGGTGATTAGAGTGACACAAAGAAAAACAAGTCCAGGGAAAAATTCAAGCCCATTTATGCCACCTACACTGACCTAACGAATATAAGGGAACATATTTTCCTGGAAAACTCTAATTGCCTTCCGTGGAAGAAACTAGAGCCATTAAGGCATTAGAGGGCGGAGAGAGATCCCTCAGGGGGTGTTTGTTTTGAGTAGTTGAGTGACCTTGGAAAGTGAAGATGGGTTTAGGATGGAGGTGATATTAAACTCAAGTGTATAAAATGGTTCACTTTACCCTTAAAATACATGTGTGACCCACAAAAATGATTAACTTTACCCCCTCAAAAATTGAACCAAACATAGGAAGTGTTTTAGATTCCCATTCCCACATTCACTTTACCCCATACCTAACACCCCCTCAAAGTTTTGCTGATACCACAATTACATCGGTCATAATATCGATGATTGTTGATAATTTAAGGATGAGATTGAAACTCTCATTCGGGCTGCACCGTTAGCCCAGTACGCCTGGAACCGAGTTTCTCCCAATCAATCTACCAGGCAGAATTCTTGTGACAGTCAGAATCCTATGATCCGCAGGGGGAAAGACCAGGTAAAAAGATGTGCAATCCCACATCACTTGGGGAAGGTCAAGTATGATGATTCTAAGACTGTGTAGGTACGGGACTACACATTTGAAGATGGCTTAAATGGATTTATGGGTACTAACTATGTAAACAAGATGCATCTTCTTTTTGGTCGCCCATCACTTGAGAACTCCAAAGTTAAGCGTGCTTGACCTGGAGTAGTCCCATGATGGGTGACCTCCTGGGAACTTTTCCCAAGAAGCGTGCGAGTGAGGACAAAGCACGCTGGAGAGACTCGTGTTGGTTTGCCAGGTCAGTCATAATTCCAGAAAGCAGCCATAGTGACGTGGGGCATTACAAATGGTATCAGAGCCTTGACCTAGCTGAAAGTGTGGCTGACGGGGATGTTGAATCCCTAAGGGGGGGTGATTATGATAGTCAAAATCCTGTGATCCGTAGGGGAAAAATCGGGTAAAAAGCTATGTAATCCCACATCGCTTGGGGAAGGTCAAGTTTGATGATTCTAAGACTGTGTAGGTATGGGACTACATAGTTGAAGAGGGCTTAAATGGATTGATGAGTACTACCTATGCCAACAAGATGCATCTTCTTTTCGGTAGCCCATCACTAAAGAACTCCAAAGTTAAGCATGCTTGACCGAAGTAGTCTCATGACGGGTGACCTCCTGGGAACTTTTCCTAGGAAGTGTGTGAGTGAGGACAAAGCATATTGGAAAGGCTCGTGTTGGTTTGTAGAGCCAGTCTTCATTCCAGGAAGCAACCATAGTGACGTGGGGCGTTAGAATTCTCGTCCAGCTCCGGAACTCAGACAGGTCAACTGAGGACTCCAATGGATTAGATGAATCAAAATCAATTCAACCCTCCTCCAATAGTCGGAGGAGATATAACTACTATTGCCGGAGGACGTCATTTGGCGGGCATGAGCAATGGAGCCCGAAAGAGGTATATATAAGAGTTGAAAACTCATAACGGTATGTAATTTATCCCGGACCAATGGTTATCAAAACAACAGTGGTTAGAAAAACAATCAATCATTTTCATGGAGGAGGACGTTAGCCATGTTAAATTCCCACATAATGACTTGCAGGTGGTAACCGTGCAACTTGCTAATCGAAGGGTACGAAGGATATTGGTAGATAATGGAAGTTCAATAAATGTGCTTTTCAGGTGCACCATAGAAAAGATGGGATTATCCGTGACCGATCTAAAGGTGACCTCAATGACGTTGTACAGATTTTCAAGTGAAGGGATGATGGCCATAGGAACAATCAGACTGGTGGTTACGCTAGGGGATGATGCACGAACTGTCACTAAAATACTCGATTGTCCGGCTGCATATAACGCGATTTTGGGACGACCCATACTGATGGTTTTTTAAGCCATTACCTCGATCCAACACCTGGCAATGAAGTTCCCCTCAGCCTTGGGGATATGCATAGTACGTGGAGCCTAGATCGCTGCATGAGAATGCTATAGTATATCCATGAGTGGAAAATCATAACCCGGGAAGTAGGCAATGGTCATAGGAAGGTGAGGAGTCTTGGGTAATGGAAGTTACCCATGGGACGAAAGAACCTCGAGAAAGGGATAGTGAGGTCGCCCTACATGATGACATTGATCAACGAATAGGCAAAGATAGATCTCAGATCAAAGATGTGGAGGAGCTCGAGGAAATTAGTATCGACCTAGAAACACCTTCAAGAGTTGTAAAAGTTGGGAAAAATCGTGGAGCTGAAATGAAGAAGGAGGTGGTCAAATTCTTGAGGAAGAAGTGGGACATCTTCATCTGGTCGCATGAAGATATGGTGGGACTCAGTCCAAGTATAATAATGCATAATTTGAACTTGGACAAGAATGTGCCTGCAAAGTCCCAAAAATGAAGGCTTTTGGGGAAAGTACGGTCGGAAGCATTGGAAGAAGAAGTAGCTCGCCTAATTAAATGTAGATTTATCAGGGAAGCGAAATACCCGATCTGGGTTGGTAACCCTGTTCTGGTCTCGAAGCCAAACGGGAAGTGGAGAACTTGCATTGATTTCTCCAATCTCAACAAGTCTTGTCCTAAGAACTATTTCCCATTACCTAGAATTGATCAGTTGGTAGACGTTACCACTAGTCATGAGCTCATGTCTTTCATGGACACGTATTCTAGATATAATGAGACCGCGATGAACCCTGCAGACCAAATGCATACCAGTTTAATGACCGAGCATAACATATACTGCTACAAAGTTATGCCATTCGGGCCGAAGAATGCCAGTGCTACGTACCAACGATTAGTCAACAAAATGTTCACTAACTAGATCATTAAAACATGGAGGTGTATGTCGATGATATGCTCGTTAATCAAAGACTGCCAGTAACCATGTATCCGACCTGGAAGAATGTTTTGGCATATTAAGGAGGTATGACATGAAGTTAAATCCCCAAAAGTGCACTTTTAGAGTTTTTTCGGGAAAGTTTCTGGGTTTTATTGTAAGGCCTTACTTCCTTAAATCCGTTACTAAGTGAGTTTAAAACGTGCATTTAACTTGCTAATCGAGGTTTTAAGACAAACGTGTAATTAAACCATAAATAGAGTCATAAACTTTGAAAATAATTCCATTTACTGAAAATCATAGAGTGCTTAACATTTGGGATCCCAAAACACTATTTAGAAATGTTTACAACACATAAACACAAGCATAGTCGACTAGACGAAAAAAATCCAAGTTTAGTACAATCATCTCCCAAAATACCCCTGGCCGTGGCAGCCAGGCAGGCCAAACATGTACGCGCCGCTTCACGCTCTCCATACTCATGGTTGGTCGACTTTTCCCTTGCCCTTACATGCACCACAGAGAACCCGTGAGCCGAAGCCCAGCAAGAAAATCCTCACAAGCAGATAACATATGCATATCAAACACTTAGCATACAAACAGGCCATCAATAGGCTATACACATACGACCATGCCGTCCCAGGCACTTTACTAGGCCCTGGGTTCGCGGTCCACACCGTGAGGATATCCCAGGTATCCTTTAGGGTCTCGCCCTGGCAACTTGCACTCCGCGTGCTAAACGCTGCTCCCGGCCCCTTGTCGCACTCAGCCATGCACTCCACGTGCTTAACGTAGTTCTCGACCCCTTGCCGTTCCCAGCCTTGCCGACCTCGGCCTGGGCCGTTCCCGGCTCTTGCCGAACATTCACACATATGCATACATAGCATAATAAAACAGATACCAAACATGAATAAACTCAATCAAAGGGATACTCCCTACAACACCATCATATAGGGCCCTGCCCTGCAATCAAGCGCTATGGGAACAATAGTTTTCTTACCTGTGTCCCTCAAGTTCTAATCCATTCAATAACTTCGAGCCATAATTCTAATCTCTGGGACCTTGAATTCTATCAATCCGGGTGGTAAAATTCATCCCGAGCCTTAACCTTTGAGTTCCCAAGCCTAAACACACTTTAAAGCTCAATATTGCACTATGAGCCGCGACCCGCCCCCAAAACAAAGAGCAAACCCAAATTAGGGCAGGCGCGTCGCGGCCCTAGCTAGGGCATGCCGCGGCCTGCCCCTCTTCGAGGCCACCAACATGCTTCAGAGGGCCGTGGCTCAGCAAGAACAATGTCGCGGGCCGACCCTTCAAACCCAAAAAAATCCTCCATTAATGCCACGAAAACCCAGCCACTTTATCCCAAAATCAACCCAACAATCCCACTTAATCGTCACAACATTTCCAAAGAAATCCTAGCTGCAAAACCCAACAAAACTCATCCCAAAACTTACCCAAACAACCAAGAGCAATTCGCCATTTTACTCACATGAAAACTCTGGAAATATCAGCAGAAAATCAATATAGTTCATCAAGATAAAGGCTTACCTTTGCTTAATTAAATCCTGAGCTAATCCTTTAAGTTCCAAGCTTCAATTCCCCAAAGCTCTAGCCTTGAATTCCGAGTCTTCCTAGCTTAATCTCCTCAAGGTTCCCCTTGATATGGTTTAGAGAAAGAAAGAGAGAAGGAAGAGGTTTGGGTCGATTTCTCCAAGCTTCTAAGTGTTTCCTTTGTTTTGTTTTATTTAACTTAGGTCTTTAAGATTACCTCAAGGCTCGGGGTGCCAAAAACGTCCCCGAGGGAAAAATGGTAAATTTCCCCAATATTCCCTCCTAAACATTCTAACCTCAAATATATCTCCAAATATTTATTTCCATAACCCGATAACCCCATAAAACATCTAATACCCAGAATACCCCTCGACTCGTCCCGAGTCAGATATTCAACCCCGTTGTGACTTCCTGGCTAACGACTGCCTTATTATCAAAATTGGGTCATTACATTTATAGTCAACACAAGGGAGACAGAGGAAAATCCAAAGAAAATCAAATCGTTGTTGGAAATGCCTTCGCCTTGGACACGCAAGGAAGTACAAAGTTTAATTGGAAAGGTGGCAGCCCTAAACCGCTTTCTTTCAAAATTCACTAACAAGTGTCTCCCATTTTACAACTTACTCAGAGGAAACAGGAAGTTTGAGTGGACCGAAGAATGCGAACAGGCTTTTCACAACCTAAAAAGCTCACCTGGCTGAACCCCCCATACTATCAAAACCGACGTTTGGGGAATGTTTGTTTCTTTATCTGGCTGGGACGGAAAATGCGGTCGGTGCTGTGTTAGTTCGAGAGGAAAATCAGGGATAGAAACCAGTGTATTATATAAGTAAAAGACTTCTCAGAGCTGAATCTCGGTATCCATTAATAGTAAAGCTTGCATTCTGTCTTATTTTGGCTTCAGGGATGCCTAGACCATATTTTAAGTCCCACACTATCTGCATCCTATCCGACCAATATTTAAGGCAGGTTTTAAAAAAACCAGAAATGTCAGGACATCTACTAAAATGGGCCATCGAACTCAGCCAGTTCGAAATATTATATATGCCACGCACAACAAGCAAGACTCAAGCCCTCGTTGACTTTGTGGTTGAGTGTATAGGTTTTCAAGACGAGTCGATAATAGAACTGGTGTAGGAATTGTGGAAAATCTTTGTTGATGGATCCTCTAATGAAAACGGATTAGGAGCTAGAATAATTTTAATATCACCTAAAGGGCATCGATTCCATATAGCTCTCAGGTTTAGATTCGAAGTGTTATCCCCAAAATTTGAAAACAATGACGTGGCAATAGAAGTGACAAATGGCAAGGAATGGCTAGGTGTTCTGGCTTAGGAGTGATCTGGTAGACCGGTAAAGATTTTTGACTGACCAGTCAAGTGTCATGACCGACCAGTCATGTACTTGTCCGACCAGTCAAGTGTCATGATCGACCAGTCATGCGCTTGTCCGACCAGTCATGTACTTGTCCGACCGGTTAGGTGCTTGTCCGACCAGTCAAGTGTTTGGCCGACCAATCACTTGTCTTGGCGGACCAGTGAGGATGTGGCCGACCAGTGAAGTCTTTTGGCCCTTCAGTTTTCCTTCTGGGTGTGACGTGGACCGACTAAACAGAACATGATACGCAAAAGATCCCAGTAACAGTTTCACCAAGAATCGGTCATACCTGTGCGGGAATCTCTCATTTTATCCTGAAGAAGTAGTGTATTGTTGTATTTTGAATATTGTTATTAATTAAATATAGTGAGAATAAAAAAATATCCCGATTATGGGGGACTTCATTTGTACAATCCTGAGCCTATAAATACAAGGCTCATGGCATCATAAAAAGGATTTCGATTCTAATTTTCTGGGAGAATATTTATATCTGGAGAGAAATATTGTATTCATTTCATCTTCACTAAAGAAACTCAGTTGACTCAGGCTCATCTGATCTTGAGTGTAGATCTATAATCATAACTCTAAGTGGACTAGGCTATTACCAACACATTGGGGATGAACCACTATAAAAATTGTCTGTGTCGTATATTTCTCTTGAAGGTGTTTTGTCATTTTGACGTCTACACGTCGTTGGCCAAAAACGCGGTCAACATTTTGGTGCTTTCATTGAGAGCCTGAAGAGAAAGACAGATAGTCCCTGTAGCATTATGGCGCCTAAGAACACCAATGCGGCCTCCAAGAAGCCAGGTTCCTCTAGAGAGGCTGCTAGATCAAAGGTCCTGGTCCTCAAGACCATGAGACTGAGCCTAGAGTTCTGCTCGAGGACGTGACTTCAGAGGTTGAACAACTCCAGGAAGCCATGGGGTCTTTCCAGGAGGAAATGGCACAATTCAACACCAGACAGGAGTCGTTCGCTGAAGAAATGGCTAGGCAGAAGGCTGTATTTGAGCTGCAAATATGGGAGATGGACGCTAGGAGCGAAGAGATCAGGCGACAGTAGGAGGAGGCTGATAGGCGACATCGCGAGGCTGCACTCGCTCTGGAGGCAGCTACGCAGCTGGCCCAGGTCAATGCCCAAGTTGCAGCACGAGGAGCAGCCGCCCAAGGAGCAAGGACCACGGAAGCTGGTCGAAAAAACACTGATAGAACCAATTCTCAAGGACCAAATAGAAGCGGTAGTAACCCACCTGGTCGGGAAGAAGATGGGGTCCGATCGGGCACTGCCTCAACCCAAAGGGGGAACTCTAGAACCCCTCAAGGAGCCACTGATCAGAGACTTCCAGATCTGGAAGTCACAAGTCAGGCAGTAAGAAAACTCCACCTGAGCAGGAGCAAAATAGAGCTCCTCGAGGTAAAGAAACTTCGCACTTCAAAGATGAGCATGGTCGTGATGAAGCTGATAGTCATCACACTAACCAGTCGAAGGAGAAGAATGACAACAACCAGCGAGGAGGAAAAGAGCACCCAGCACAGACAGGAAGGCCACCACTGCATCCCAACCAGCAACGCAGTGGCAAGGAGCATGTCCCGCACGGCAAGCCTTCCGAAAAAACTCGGAGTACGGTGTTCGATCGGTTAGGGAGGCATACCTCTCAGAAGGATCTAAGAGATGTCATTGTCGATAGAAGAAGGACCGTCCCGGTCGAAGGGCAAAATCCGAACCGACCTACCAGTCAAGTAGAAATACTTGATGATGGTGTGCCGAATAGGAGCGCCCGACCAGGCGGTCCCGAGAATGAGTCCCAAGCAGTGGCCCCAGGCATCCAAGCCCAGCTTGATGCTCTGACAGTAGCAGTTCAAGGTCTGTCAAAATGACCTTCTGCAATCGATCCAGTAGACCACAGGAGTGGTAGCCCGTTCTGTGCTCGAATTACACCAGCCCAGCCACTAGCGAAGTACAAAGCACCGATACTGCCAGTTTATGCAGAAAAGGCAGATTCGATAAGGCATGTGGGGAAATTGGAAGACCAAATGGAGCTGCTCGGAGTGAGTGATGACTATTGGTGCAGAGTTTTCCCACACTACATTGTCCGACACTGCCCAAGAGTGGTATTGGAAATTTAAGCCAAACTCCATCACTTCTTGGGAAAGTTTAAGGAAAGATTTTTGCAGGCAGTTCAGTGCTGCTCGAACCCCTCCGGTTTACGCCAATCACTTGGCGGATATTAAACAAGGGAAAGACGAATCTCTCAAGAACTACATACAAAGGTTCATGAGAGAAGCCAACCAAGCAACTGTAGTTGGAGATGAAGGGAAGATGGTTGCCATTTCTTCTGGCATAATCTATCAGAGTCCTTTATGGGACAGTATTCATCGCAACCCAATTTCAAAGTTACAACAATTTCTTGTCTGGGCAGATAAATATATGAAATTGGATGACGTGATTGAGAAAGGAGAGAAAGGCCTGAACAATCCGAGCAGATTGACTGATCCTCCCAAGAATGGTGGAAATGATCAAAGTGGTGGTAAGAAGTGTGGGAATAATGGGTTTGACCGCCACAATGAAAAGAAGGCTAAGTCGGGACCAAATGACAAGCCAATTAAGTATGAACCTTGGTTCACTAATTACACCACTCTTTCGGCCAGCCGAGCAGAGATATATCTCGCAAGTCATCAAGAGGTCCCCTACCGAAAACCCCCACCCATCAAGAAGGGGATGAGTAAGAGAGATTTGAATAAGTTCTATCGTTTCCATGGAGACTATGGTCACGACACGAATGAATGCAATCATCTCAAGGACGAGATAGAGTTTCTCCTCCGGTCGGGGAAATTGAAAAAATATCGAGCAGAAAAGACCCAAGGAAAGGGAAGTAATAATAATCTTGGGTTTAAGCGGCAGCGATCCCCACCTTTGCAACCTAAGCCTGTGGACTTCACTCTAGACACCGTATGTGGAGGTCCACATTTGGTTGGGGATAGCAACAAGGCAAGGGAGAGATATGCTCGAACACTCCGACATGAGTTGGACGTAGCATCAACGTCCGAGGTCATGACTGTAGGGGAGCGGCCTCCGAAGAACCCACGGTACGAAAGTGAGTCCCTCACTTTCACTGAGGATGATGTACGACACATGAGATATCCTCATAATGACCCTCTCGTCATGACAGTCCAAATAGAAAATATGAAGGTGAAGAGATGCCTGGTCGACACAGGGAGTTCTGTGAACATTATCTACAAATCATCCTTTGAAAGGATGAAACTATCTATCAACAACTTGAAGCCATGCTCTCAAGTCATCTATGGATATACTGGAGAAGGGTTGTCACCAGCTGGAATGATTAAGTTACCAGTGACAACGGGGGATGCTCCCAAGCATGAGACAGTTATGACAGAGTTTTTGATAGTCGACTGCCCGTCCACCTATAATGTGGTTATTGGTCGACCACTACTCACGACCTTGCATGCGGCAGTCTCTATATGGCACCTTTCTATGAAGTTCCCGACTGGTGCAGGTGTAGGGTGTGTCCGAGGAGACCAGAGTGAAGCTAGAGAATGTTACAATGCCTCGGAGGCCAAAGCACGAAAGGGGGCCAAAGAAAACAACATGATTGTATGTGCCAATAGGGAGGAGGTAGATGAGATGGATGTCGACCAAAGCATTACAGTCGTGGCCGATCGAGGAGGAATGTTTGAGGAGCTTGGCCAAGAAATCACTCTTGGTTTTAGTGAACAACAAGCCCCATCCAGTGATAAAGTCACCAAATAGGGCATTTCCCAAAGCGAGGGAATGGACTTTGATCCTTGCTTTGGGGATTATGAAAGTGAGGTGGGGCCTACCGAGGAGTTAGAGGAGGTTCTAATAGATGAGAATGACCCCACCAGAGGGGTCAAGGTTGGAAAAAAGATGAAAGTAGAAGTGAAAGCACAGCTGGTAGAATTTTTGCGGAGGAATCAAGATGTCTTCGCCTGGTCTCACAAGGATATGGTGGGTATCTCACCAACTGTGATCAGCCACGTGCTCAACGTGGACGAAAACTATCCAGCTGTGCAACAGAAGAGGAGGTTGCTCGACAATGATCGAGCAAAGGCTCTCAAGGAGGAGGTGGAGTGGCTAAAGGAAAATGGGTTTATAAGGGAGGCATATTACCCTGTTTGGGTTTCAAACCCAGTGTTAGTGCCCAAGTCCATTGGAAAGTGGAGGACTTGTGTGGACTTTACCGACCTGAACAAAGCATGTCCAAAGGACTGTTTTCCTTTGCCAAGAATAGACCAGTTGGTGGACGTGACCTCTGCTCAAGAAACATTGTCCTTCATGGACGCTTACTCAAGGTATAACTAGATTAGTATGTACCCTCCCGATGAGGAGCATACCAGTTTCTGAACAGACATAGGGCTGTACTATTATAAGGTCATGCCATTCGTCTTAAAGAATGCGGGAGCCACATACCAGCGTTTAGTTAATGGCATGTTCCGTAACTTAATTGGCAAGAATATGGAGGTGTACATAGACGACATGCTGGTGAAGTCGAAGGAAGCTGAAGGACATGTACGAGATTTGGAGGAATGCTTTGCAGTACTAAGAAAGTACAGCATGAAGTTGAATCCCCTCAAATGCTCATTTGGAGTAAGTTATGGAAAAATTCTTGGGTTTATTGTGAACTCGCGAGGAATAGAGGAAAATCTAGAAAAGATAAAGGCGCTCGCAGAAATGAAGTCTCTGGCCAGAATTAAGGATGTGCAAAGCTTGATTGGGCGGATTGCTGCTCTGAGCAGGTTCATCTCTAAATCAACGGACAAGTGTGTCCCATTTTTTAACTTTCTTAGAGGAAGCAAGAAGTTTGAATGGACGGAAGAATGTGAGCAAGCTTTTCAAGCCATAAAGGAGCACTTGGCTCAACCTCCTGTTCTTTCGAAGCCAGTTGATGGGAAAGACCTCTTTATTTACCTAGCAGTCATAAAGGTTGCTGTTAGTGCTACTCTAGTACGAGAAGAAGATAAAGTACAGCATCCGGTGGACTACATTAGTGAGCGACTGATAGGAGTAGAGTCCAGGTATCCCGTGATCGAGAAGTTGGCCTATTGCTTGGTACTTGCATCCCACAAATTGGGGCCGTACTTCCAGGCACATCCCATTAAATTTCTTACCGACCAGCCCCTAAGTCAAGTCTTACAGAAGGCGGAGTCATCTGGTCGTCTACTTAAATGGGCGGTTGAATTGGGCCGATTCGAACTCAAATACCAACCACGGTATGCTATTAAGGGACAGGCTTTGGTGGATTTTATTGCTGAATGTACTAGGATTGCTGATATCCCCAAACAACAAGAGCGTGTAACTGAGCAAAGAGAAGATCTTCCTGCTTGGAAAATTTTTGTTGATGGGTCATCAAACGAACATCATTCGGGAGCTGGAATTATATTAGTCACGCCGGAGAAGCACTGAATTCATTGTACATTAAGATTCAGATTTAACGCTTCTAATAATGAGGCAGAGTATGAAGCCCTCCTAGCAGGCTTGCGCTTGGCTAGAGATGTTCGTGCCCGGTCGGTTGAAGTGAACAGTGATTCCCAATTGGCGGTCTACCAAGCTTAGGGGAATATCAAGCAAGGGGCCTACGCATGATGGCGTACTTGAATAAGACCAAGGATCTGCTAGCACAATTCGAGGAGTATACTATTAAGCTAGTACCACGGGAGCAGAACTCTAACGTAGATGCTCTAGCAAAATTAGCTAGTGCAAAAGATGCTGAAACTTTAAATATAGTACCAGTGGAATACTTGGCAGAACCGAGCATTAATGAACAAGAATCCATGCCCATCACAATAGTAGACACTTGGATGACACCCATCATTACTTATCTTGAGCAAGGGATCCTCCCAGATACTCGTAATGAAGCTAAGAAAGTTATGAGGCAAGCTGCTAGGTATATCATGATGGACGGGGTGTTGTACAGAAGAGGGTACTCTTTGCCTCTACTAAGGTGCATAGCACCAGGCCAGTCAAAAAACTTATTGGCTGAGGTGCACGAGGGGTTCTGTGGAGATCATGCTGGGGGGCAGAGTCTATCTAAAAAGATTTTGCGACAAGGATTTTTCTGGCCTACAATGAATGAAGATTCCATGGAGTATGTGAAGAAGTGTGATAAATGCCAAAGATTTTCTAAGGTACCCAGGGCACCTCCAAATGTCTTGAAGCAAATGCAGAGCCCATGGATTTTTGCAGTATGGGGGATTGATCTGATCGGGAAACTATCCAAAGGGAAAAAAGGAGTACAGTTTGCAGTAGTTGCTGTGGATTATTTCACCAAGTGGACCGAAGCCGAACCACTAGCAACGATCACCTCGAAGAAAGTGTTAGATTTTGTGGTTAAGAATATAATATGTCGCTATGGTCTGCCAAAGAAGATAGTCTCTGACAACGGCACTCAGTTCGATAGTGACTTATTTACCGATTTCTGCACTAGGCATGGCATCACGAAAAGTTTCTCCTCGGTAGCTCATCCACAAACCAATGGGCAAGTTGAAGCCATAAATAAAACTTTGAAGGATACTCTAAAAAAGCGGCTAGAGCAAGCTAAGGGTGCTTGGGCAGAAGAATTACCAGAAGTCCTTTGGTCATACAGGACTACTGCCGGAACAACAACTGGTCATACCCCCTTTTCCTTGGCATATGGGTATGAAGCCATGTTACCTGTGGAAGTAGACCCACCATCTCATCGAAGAACCATGTACGACCAGGAGGAGAATCACCAGTTGCTAGTTGAATCTTTAGATTTCCTTGAGGATAGATGAGAAAAAGTAAGCTTGAGAGTTGATGCTCATCAGCAAAAGGTGGCCCGCTATTTTAATTCCAAAGTCAGAGATCGAAAGTTCCAGGTCAGAGATTTGGTCCTCAGAAAGGTGTTCATCAGAGACCTGGCGGCTGGAGTACTAGGACCAAACTGGGAGGGACCGTATCAAATTGAGCAAGTCTTGCCACCTAGCACTTACAAACTTGCTCGATTAAATGGAGAGCTGATCAAGAACTATTGGAATGGAGGAAATATTATCAATACATACTGCTTACAGAGTAGTAGCTTTGTCTCAAGTGTTTAACTTGTTATTTAAGTTTGTTTGTGAACTGGCTATTTGCTAACCAGTCATGTTATTTTGAACAATTTTATTTTGTTTGAGACTCGTAATTAGACACGCTTTGTCCTTTTTTTGTACGAGTAATAAAAGAGATCACGCGTAGCGCGGTCGAATCTTGCTACAAATTTTGCATATGTGTTGATTATTCTTGCTTTGGCAGTGTTCAACTGTCATTACAACTTAAAACAAAAAAGGTTCTCTGAAGGAAATACCGGGCAGTGTTCAACTGATCGGTATCCATCAGAGGAATGACCAACATTTAAATAAATGCATGTTTTTGCAGTGTTTAACTGCTGAAATATCGTTTGTATATTCAATGTGTTTCACGAGTAATAACTGCTCCGACAAATTCGGTCAAGTACCAAGTGATCAAGGATTTTTCAACCCTCAATCATTTGGGGGGCACATAGGGTATACTGGTATACAGTTCAACACAAGAAATAAGAACACGAGAAAAGATATTTGTTTTCAGGCTGACTTGTAAATCTTTGAAGTCAAAAGGGCCGTTAAGCTAACTTGTTTTACAAAGCTTAATTAACTTGGAATTTTTTCAAAATTTTAAGTTAAGAACAACTATTCGTGTGTAAATAAAAAGCTATGCTCATAAAATGTTAGAGCAATAAGAATGTGAGAAATCATGCTTAGTAGTAACTTATGAAATGTTTAGAATTTCTAAGTTAGAAAACTAAGTACTCATATGAAAATATAAGGCATCTATGTAATAAAACTTTGAAATGATTAAGTCTAAAAAAGTGAAGTGTTCATGCCAATAGCGCAGCCATACGAGCAAAAGTATAGTAGCAAAATAGAAAATAAATGTTTACTAGTATGCTAAGGAGTCAGCTGGTCAGATGGAGGCTCACTGGTCGGATGGATGCTCACTGGTTAGCTATGGGGCTCCCTAGTCAGGTTGTCACTTGGGTTGATCAGCACCTTCCTCAGCATCAGTGGCTTCTTCCGGTCGGAACGATAGCGTGGGGGAAAAAGGTGTGGTACCAGCAGGATTAGCTGCCTCCTCAGCAGCCTTTGCCTCGCATTTGGCAAGCTCTTCTACCTTGGCCTCCTCTTTGAGAAAGTCAAGATTGAGAGGTTTGTTCAGCTTCCACACCTGGTAAAAGCAATTGAAACAAATTTCCTCGTAGTGAGCGAGATCGACTTCTTTCTCTCGCTTTAGCTCCTCGTTCTCACGAGTCAATTTCTCTAGCTGATCAGTCAACGACTTGTTGATTTGAGTTTGTTTTTGGTTTTCGTCAGCCAGCCCCCTAAGAGACTCATTCCACTCAGACACGGTTTTCTCTGCCTGCTCCACCTTGGATTTGAGATCGTTTTCCGAGGAAGTTAAAGTCTCCACTTTAGTTTAGGCATCCACTAGTTTATCATTTAAGACCTTGATCAATTCCTTGTAGTCTACTGCTCGATGTTGAGTGTGGATGATTGTGATAAGTAGCTGCATGGAAAATAGGAAGTTACTACAAGTAAAAAATGATTAATAACAAACTGTCTTGTGATAAAATACTTACATTCATCAGCTGAGCGAGCCCTCTTTGTAAGACGACTTCAACACTAAGCCGAGGCAAGGATTCAAAGCTTTGAATCATTGAAGCATCATGAAGGGTTTTTTCAAGCAGTTCCTTCCCAATGTTACCAGCAGTGCGAAGGGCCTCACTCAAGCCAGTCAGGCGAGTGGGGGTTAGGCTCGCAAAGGGAGAAATCGACGAAGGGGTCAGCTGCGGGATTGTAATTGGCTCCTCGGGTTGTCTTCCTTGGCTGGTCGGGAATGTCCTTGGTACTTTGCTTAGGGGGTTTGAGCCACTTCCTTCCCCAGATTTCCTCTTTTGGGCAAGAGTGGTGTTGAATTGCCTGAACATCTCTGAATCTACAAAAGAGTAAACACAAGATTTGTTACTAAAAAGTAAAGCAATATGTGGGTAAATACTTTACAACTACCAGACAGCTCTATAAATCCCATATAACCAAGTTATTTAAAATCAAACATCTCACTATGACTACTAGACCTGAGTTTAGGATTTGGTCAAGGTAGTCATCCTCTTCATCAGATGATGAGCTTAAGTCTCTATGAAGCTGGATGGTCTTTCCTTTCCCAGGCTATGTGGGAATAACACGTCTGTGTTGATCCTTTGGCTGGGGTTCCCTAATGATAAGGTCACCTGGTCTACGAGAGTAGGGAGACGATTCGGGAGAGAACTGATCGGTCACTACCTCAATATCGGCGTTGGACTGGTCAGTTGCATTCGCTTCCTCAGTAGTACTCTCTACTATGATGTTCTGGTTACTTGGTAGTATCCCCACCATCTGAAGATTATCCACAGTAACCAACTCTTTCACGTTCTTCTCCTTGGTGCATATATTAGCCAATTCTTCTACTCGGGAACACATTTCCTTGGTAGGCAAGGGCTGGTGAAATGGACCCACATGTGTAAAGGCTAAGTTGTTGGCTTTGATGTCTGAAGTAAGAAAATACTCTGTATAGTATTTTCCAGGATTTGACTTATGAGCAATACCATGGAGGTATTTAATCCCTTTATGCCTGTGGAAGAGGTGGAAAAGCCTGTATTCTTGTGGCTCGGGTTGGTTTTGAAGTCGAAGAGATAATGCACTTCATGAGGGGTGGGTCGATCCCAGCCTTGCAGGAAGTAAAGGATGTATAGAGCGAACAACGCCTGAATCCCATTGGGGGCAATCTGAAAAGGAGAGACGTTGAAGTAGCCCGCTACTGACCGAAAGAAAGAATGCAGCGGGATGGTAGCTCCTGTGTATACGTGGTGCCTAGACCAAGCACAATATGGTCTGCCAGGCTTGTTGGCTCTCTGATGAGGGCGCGGACATATCACGTTAACCCCTCTCAGGCCCGAGGCTTGAATATGTTTGTCGAACATGCCGGGGTTAAGTTTGGAGGGTTTGGCTGTAAACCAAGAAGGTGTTTCTTCTCCGTCTTTTCTTGGTTTTTGAACGGAAAATTGCTGAATCTCGGTGGTAATTTTCTGAACGATTTTTCTCCGAGGCTTGCTGGGTTTTTGTGTCTGGCGAGGCGGTCTTGAAGAAGCCAAAATTCGGACCTCACTATGTTCCACTACTTTCTGTGCCGCTTTGCAAGCTACCTGAGGGTCCTGGTCCTGAGGAAGTCTGTTAGATTTCTTTACTCTCATTTCTGACTGCTCAGCCTATTGATTGAGAAACTGTTCTTCGTGGAGGAAATATAAGGCTGATCGGGGAAGGATCTTTTTAAGACGGTGAAGACGATCCTCGGGGGTGCGACTGCTAGGAGACTTCGATGAAGAGTCGCTGCTTTGAGGAGTATCGCTCGATTGCGGAATGGAAGTGTCAGAATTTGTATGGCTGTCACCTCTCCTATAGTCGAAGCGATTCATCTACAAAAAAAAATTAAGGGGAAGTGAGTGACCGAACAAATATAATTCAATCAATGTAAAGGAAAAACATTTGTTTACTACTCAGAAAATATTTTATTGGGTAGTAAAAATATATTTTTACTCCCTAGAATGAACATGTATGAGGGAAAAAATGATAAGCATAAATTTGGTGCCTAAAGTGCGTGATGTCGGAGCGGATGTCTTGGGGTGTTCGAACGGATGGCCTGGGTGTCCGAGCAGATGTCCTGGGGTGTCCGAGGAGTGCAGCAGGCGTGTCCGTGACATTTGATCGGTGCACCTATGTCACGCTGAGGCATCCAAGAAGATCGTACCTGTCTGAGGAGTGCAGCAGGCGTGTGCGTGACATCCGACCGGTGCACCTGTGTCCTGCCGAGGCATCCGAGCAGACTGTGCGCGTGTGTCCAAGGGGCCTTTCATCCGAGCAGTTAATGGTGCATCCGAGGGGCTGGGGTCAGTCCGAGGTGTTCCGATCGGTGGTCACAAGGTTGAACCAAGTGTGCTTGAGACCGAGCAGTGAGAGGCGTGTCCCATTGATTTTGGGGCATGCCCGAATATTCAAAGAAAAAAAGGAAATGACCGATCGGCCATGAACATCTTCCTTAAACCCATTTCGAAAAAAAAAAACCTAAATCCCATAGGACACAAACACATTTCCTCACCCAAAATACACAACAACAAGATCAAAATGGGGATTTGAAAGGTTTCAAAAGTTCTAGGGACCATATCTATCATCAAATACCCATAGAGACATATATGCAATTTAGGTTGAAAATTTCATTTTTCTTCAAATTTCCATGAAATTGAAGATAAAATTAAGTTACCCATAGCCTAAACAACATCAAAACAGCCACAATACACATTATATATCAAAGATTCATACACAAATTCAAGGGAAAATTTCTTATGGGGGTTTCGGCCTACACATATTTTTTCTTAAGCTTTAAGAAAAAAAAAACGTAAGTGGAGATGAAGAAGGACTTACCCAAATATATCTTGAAGAGGTTTTAATTTCTTGAAGAACCCTTGGATTTGCTTGAAGAAAATGGAGCTTTTCCTTGAAATCCTTGAACTTTCGGCCAAGAAGAGAACTTTTGGGGTATTCGACCAAGAGAAAAAAAGATGAGGGAGATGGAAATTTTGTGCTCTTCCTTTTTTGCTTATGAGATTATGAGCACTTAGGGGTCTATTTAAAGGGGAAAAGTGAAAGTTGCCACTTATTCTTAGACTCTTGGAATTCCCTTGGGTATGTATCTCCCCACGATTGTGAGCAGTTAATTCTAGTGATCGTGGTTTGCTGTGGCATCGTGGTTTGTTGCATAGGCGGGAAGATGTACAGTTGGATTTTTTATTATGGTGCCGTCAGCAGTGGAGAAAAAAGTTTATAATGTGAGTATATCATATAATAAACTTGGGGGGAAAATGTTATCCCCAAAATTTGAAAACGATGACGTGGCAATAGAAGTGACAAATGGCAAGGTATGGCTGCGTGTTCTGGCTTAGGAGTGATCCGGTAGAACGGTAAAGATTTTTGACTGACCAGTCAAGTGTCATGACTGACCAGTCATGTGCTTGATCGACCAGTCAAGCTTCATGACCGATCAGTCATGCACTTGTCCGACCAGTCAAGTGTCATGACCGACCAGTCATGCGCTTGTCCGACCAGTCATGTACTTGTCCGACCGGTTAGGTGCTTGTCCGACCAGTCAAGTGTTTGGCTGACCGGACATGTATTTGACCGACCAGTCACTTGTCCTTGCTGACCAATGAGGATGTGGCCGACCAGTGAAGTGTTTTGGCCTTTCAGTTTTCCTTCTGGGTGTGACGTGGACCGACTAAACAGAACATGCTACGCAAAAGATCCCAATAACAGTTTCACCAAGAATCGGTCATACCTGCGCGGGAATCTCTCATTTTATCCCGAAGAAGTAGTGTATTGTTCTATTTTGAATATTGTTATTAATTAAATATAGTGAGAATAACAAAATATCCTGATTATGGGGGACTTTATTTGTACGATCCTGAGCCTATAAATACAAGGCTCATGGCATCATAAAAAGGATTTCGATTATAATTTTCTGGGAGAATATTTGTATCTGGAGAGAAATATTGTATTCATTTCATCTACACTAAAGAAACTCAGTTGACTCAGGTTCATCTGATCTTGAGTGTAGATCTATAATCATAACTCTAAGTGGACTAGGCTATTACCAACACATTGGGGCTGAACCACTATAAAAATTGTCTGTGTCGTATATTTCTATTGAAGGTTTTTTGTCGTTTTGACGTCTACACATCGTTGGCCAAAAACGCGGTCAACACAAAGCATCCAACAATGAAGTTGAATATGAGGCCTTATTGGCAAGGCTAAGGGTGGTGAAAGAGCTAAAAGCAAAGGCGATCCAATATTATAGTGATTCCTAGCTCATAGTCAATCAAATATTGGGAGAATACCAAGCTCTTGGAATCAAGATGGCAACCTACTTAGCCAAGGTTAAAGGTGAGTTGTCTGAATTCGAGTTTAGCTCTATTGAACAGGTACACCGTGAGCAGAATTCCAATGCTGATGCTTTGGCTCGACTTGCTACCACCAAAGAGGAGGATACACTAAATGTAGTTCTGGTGGAGTTCTTGGAAAACTCGAGCATAATAGCAGAAATGGTTGAGGTTTGAATGATTGACATAAAATTGACTTGGATGACCCCCATAGTGGAGTATCTCACAACCGAAAAGTTACCTGACGATCGAAAGGGCGCAAGAAAGCTGCTATATCAAGATCCGCGATATGTTATGGTTGAAGGGATTCTATATCGATGAGGGCATTTGCTACCTCTCCTATAGTGTGTTCTACCCAATGAAGCACAAACTATCTTGCAAGAAACAAAAGAAGGCTTCTGTGGAGACCATGCTGGGGGCAAAACATGGCTCCGAAGGTACTGAGAGAAGGTTATTTTTGGCCCACGCTGACAAAGGACTCAATCTCGTATGTGCAGAAATGTGACAAATGCCAATGCTTCGCCATAGTTTCCCGAGTAGCTCCCAATTAGCTAACCATGATCTCATCCCCTTGGCCATTTGCAATATGGGGAATTGACTTGATTGGTTCTTTGCCAATAGGAAAAGGAGGAGTTCGTTATGCTGTTGTCGCCATCGATTACTTCACGAAGTGGGTGGAGGCCGAACCTCTGGCAACCTTCACCTCGAAGAGAGTCCCAGATTTTTTCGTAAAAAATGTTATATGTTGATTTGGGCTTCCAAAAAAGATCATTTCTGATAATGGAACTCAGTTCGATAGTGATATCTTCAAAAACTTTTGTGAGAAATATGGCATAACCAAGAGTTTTTCATCGGTAGCATACCCGCAGGCTAATGGGCAGGTCAAGGCCATAAACAAGACCCTAAAAGCGAGCTTAAAGAATCAATTAGATAAAGCCAATGGACTATGGCCTGAGCAGCTCCCGCAAGTACTTTGGGGCTATAGAACCTCACATCAAACCTCCACGGGACATACCCCTTTTTCTCTGACCTTTGGAAGCGAGGCTATGCTCCCGATTGAGGCGTTGGTGACAACCCACAGACAGAAGACCTTTGATCGAGATCAGAACCATGAATTATTCAGTGCATCCCTTGATCTAATCGAGGAAAAACAAGAAGCGTCACAATTACAGCTCGCCCATTATCAGCAAAAAATCACTCGTTACATCAACTCGAAGGTAAAAGGACATAGACTCGGACTAGGTGATTTTGTTCTCCGGAGGGAGTTCTTGGCAAGTAAAGATCCCAAGGATGGTGTGTTAGGATCGGAATGGGAAGGACCGTACCAGATCATGGAGATCTTGCACGAAGGGACCTTTAAGCTAGCCCAGTTAAGTGGAGAAATAATTCCATGAACTTGGAATTCCCTACACCTCAAAAAGTACTATCAATAATTTTGTTGTCTTTAACATTTTTTGGGATTATTGTTTATGTAAGGCCTATCTATAAAATCCATTTCATTTTAATAACAATTGGATTATTACGTAATCAATTTTTTTCGTTTTATTATCGTAGGCTCACTTTGTAAAAGCAACCTAGAACAATTATTAAGTCCTGGTTGCTTGGGGGGCACTTAACCGAAGAAAGCTTTTAAAAGAGTTCAGCGTATTCAGATGAAATCTAAAACTTAGAGTATCGAAAAATTGATTATAAAGTGACTTTTTAAAGCTCGGATTTTCAAAATCTGAACACGAACTAAGATTGAGAAATTTCTAAAACAAAACCCCTAGAAATAACCAGGTTTGAGGCCTGATTCCTAATAGGAATAATGCTATTAAGCATACCAAAACTCCTGGAAATAACCAGGTCTGAGGCCCGATGCCTAATAGGTACAATGCTATTAAGCAGACTAAAACCTTTGGATACAACCAGGTCTGAGGCTTGATTCCTAACAGGTATAAAATAATTAAGCAGGTAAAATCTTGGATACAACTAAGATATTGACTAAACTTAGTTAGTCGAGCCATAAAAAATCTATCCCGATCTAAAGGCAACGCCTAAGATTTTGAGTGTACAAGAATCCAAGAATTTGCAAACATGAGAAAACAATAGACCAAGGGGAATATGAATATATCACAAATTAAAAATGTATTCAAAAGCATATAATTATCTCGAGAAAAAGAAAAACATTGATATGAGCACAAAGGCGATTGTTTTAATCCCTAGGGACTTAGTTACAAAATATAAAATAAAGAAGAGGAATCTTTGAGCTCCGTTGACTTGCTCGGAGGATGTCACTTCCTTGCTATCCCTTTCAGCAGCATCGGAAGCCTCGATGGTATCAGCGGGTTAATATGAGAATAAAATCTTGAATTTTGTAAGAAAAGGTTCCCAAAACCCTGGCTGCATGAAAGTGAAGTTCCCGTCCTTGTTGAAAGCCCAACATCGATAAAGCATCTCCTCCATTGAGTTTGATGACTCTGCAATCTCTAACCTCACCCTTTCGGCCTCCTTCTTGGCTTTGGCCTCGACCTCGCCAAGCTTCTTTTTGAGGCCATCATTCTCAACCTACAGTTGTTCCAGTCGATGGCTCACTTTAACAACCCAATTCTTAGAAATCTGCTCGGCTTCCTAGGAAGCAGTCAAGGAAGCCTTTACAGACCGCTCACTCTCTTGGGCGACAAACAAGGTGGCTTGGAGGTCATTACTCCTTGCTTGAATCTGAGCAATTCCATGAAGTTGAGCCAGAACAGACTGCAAAAGGAAAAGGCAAGTCAAGGTTAGTAAAAAAAAAAAGAGAAGAAAAGAAAAAGAAATGCTAGAAGAATGAAAGGGACTCATAGTGAGGTTCATTCCTATAGTGGACTCGAGAACATGTTTGGGAGTACGCTCCTCCATGGCCATCAGATCCTTGACATTAGCTATATACGCATGGCCCACCATATGGCTCACCATCTTGTATACAGTCCCCTGAAATGCTTCGGGGATCCTTACCAGCTCGAGTGGATTTACGTGGATCTGAACAATTGGGACCTGAGTGGAGGGAGCTTCGCCTTGGATCACTTGAGGAACAAAAGGAGGTATATGTCAAGGGAGAGGAGGAGGAGCCTCAATAATTGTGACTGTGGTTATCAGGGGTGGGGGTTGAGTCTCCTGTTGTTGCTCCTGGGTGGAGCTGGCCCATTTATCTTTGACAAGAGACCCAGTGGAAGTTATAGTCTTGGAAGCATGTTTCTTTGGCACCCTGGGCCTTTTTACCATGGGCCCAGCTCTGGCCCCGCTAGCCTTGAAGGCACCCCTTAGACCCGATGCGTCTGGAAAGTGCATCTCTTTACCTGAAAAGGAACGAGCAGAAGATTCAGATACAAGGGACAATCAGCCAAATTAATGAAAAGACAAGAACAAAGCAAGAACCCTACCCTCCAAGCTAGGGGAGGAATCTACTATGATCAGCTCGGGTTTATGAACTGGACTAGGTATAACCTTTAACTCCTGGACTACCAGAGGTGGGGGAAAGTCTAGAATTATTACATCCTGGGTCCTAAGGGGTTCAACCTCTTCTTCCAAGCTAGACTCATCTGCATACTACCTAAAGCTGGGGGAGAATACACCTTGACGTAAGGAAGGCCGTGTCCTACAATTTGTCCCATATTCCTAAAAAATGGAGGACCTAAAGTGGAGGGTGTTGTCAACCACAATGGTGCATCTGGGTAGCTATGGTCATAGCGTATCATCAGATGATCCACACACTGGAGGAGTATTATGTTCAGGTTTAGGTCAGTAGGATGTCGACTAACGAGCTGATAGGGGTTGAAGCGAATTAGCCTAAAACTGGCTGCAACCCGATCTAGTTCTCTATATAGGCTACCTTGGCCGGAAGTACTGTCTGCTGCCCTAGATGTTGCTTGCTCTGGATCAGGACCATGATCATCTTCATGAGCTCTCCTCTTGCGCACCAGTGGTGCCACATCCTCTTCCTCCTGGGCGTCTTTAATGGCAGACAAGATTTCTTGAGGATGAGGAAGCTCGTGGAGAATGGGAGGTGGACCTCAGGTCTTGATAGCTAGTTTTTAGCCTTTGCAAATCAGGTTGCAGGCCACCATGGTGGTATCATTCACTACCTGTTGGAAGTCTTTCTCTTTCGAAGAAAGATGGGAAAGCGTCTCGTATTGACCTCCAAGGATCTTAGACCGATCTGTCCTCTTGAATATAGCTGCATAAGGAACAAACTCAGTTAGAGGGATTACACTCAAAAAAATGACAAATGATAAGAGAGTTCGCGTACAAAATTCAGAAAGTTAGGAGACTTATGATGTAACGACCCATAATCGCTAATAAGGCTTAGGGCCTTGATTAGTGTGCCGGGAGGGCATATTTGGTTTATGTGTATGTTTAATTAGTTAAATATGTGGCATGCATGATTAATATGATTATATGGATATAGTATATGCATGTTTATGAGTACTAGATATGCATGTGGGCCCTTTATAGCTTATAAGGGCATATTTGTAATTTTGGCCCGTTGAGGGAATAAATGTGATTCTATGTGATTTATGATTGAGACCACATAATTATGTGGATATATTTGCAGCATATGGCTCGAGACGGTCCTAGTGAGCGAACTAGCGAAATAGTCACAATGGGGCTTAATACCCGGCTCGGGGATAGCCTAGGGGTATTTTTGTGAACATAGATAAATATTTTGGGAGTAATTAGATAAAGAAAAAATATTTGGTAATTAATTATACGTGACGTGGTTAATTTATTAATGGTAGGAACACTTGAGGAATTAGCGGGAATTGGGAGCGGAATAACCATTTTACCCCTTAGTACCCTTAGTGGACCAATAAGCTTAGAGGGGCAAAGAAGTCTTTTATTTAAGCAAGGGAAAAACTCAGTAAAATCCTAAGGAATAACCAGAAGATTTTTGAAGACTCTCGGCTCATTCTCACCCCCTCTCACTCACGGTTCTCTCTCTCCCTTAAGCTTGAGGAATTTTGATGAATTGAATATTTGAACTAGTGAAATTCAGCTGTGGGAACCTAAGGATTAAGCTTAGTTCATTCAAGATTATTGATGTGGAAACTAGGCTACAATTTGAGGTAAGAAGTTCTAGTCTAATACTCTAATTTTGTTGAGTTTATGTTAAGAGGTTTGAGTTGCACGAGGCTTAGTTTTGGTTAGCTGATTTTGGGTGTTAGGAAGGGTAGAGATTGTTGATAAGGTTGGATATGATGTTTGAATTGTGGTGATAATGATTCAGGATTTGGTTCTGAATTTGGCTAAGAATTTGGTTGAATTTTTGAGGCTTTTGGCTGGGAGGGATGAGGAGAAAACCCAAAAATTCTTGGTACGTGGGGGTGCGTCGTGACCCAACTCATGGGCGTCGCGACCTGCATACCCAGAAGGCCCTAGGTGTGCTCCTTGTCTTGAAGGCGCATCACGGGCCTAGGGGAGCAAGTTGTGGCTAGCCTCCCCTTAAGGCTTGGGGGTTAAGTCTCTAACTTGGTGGTGCGCTGCGACCATTAGGGCCCGATCGCGGCTTGCCTAGGGGATTTTGGCCTAGGTTGGTTTTTAGAATTAGAAGGACTTGGGGGTTCGAACCTAAGCGCTTGAGATGATTTCTACTTCCTGGTTTAGTAATTATTGAGGTCCCGGTGGCTAGCTATTGTTTCCTAAATATTTATATGGATTAGAAATTGATGATTACCCATTGGCAACTGTGACTAGGTTTATCACCAAGGCTCAGGACTGAGGCTCGTGCTCGGGACCATTTTCTATTCTCCGTTCGAAATTCGAGGTAAGAAAACTACAACCTTGATTGGTTGTGAATGGGATTGAGATTCCCAATATTTAAGTATGTGTGTTGTATGACTAAATGAACGATATGGTATATGAGATTTAACGGCGTAAGAGAGCCGAAGCTGATGACTTACACACATGATGCGACTCGGCCACTGTGAGCCAGGGTCAGCTAAATAAACAATGGAATCGACCTAAGCGAGCTGGAGCCAGTTAAGTTAACAGAGGGCTCGGCCTAAGAACGCTGGCCCTGTACATTTGTATATTGATTAAGATAGATTTCTGATCGCACGTGTTTACTATTATTAGTTTGATGACTATGATTTGTTGAAATTTTGGATGTCAGTCTTATGATTGATTGGTTGCTATTACTGATTATGTATTTACTGTTATGGTTTTCTTGCTGGGCCTTGGCTCACGGGTGCTATGTGGTGCTAGTAAAGGCAAGGGAAAGCTGGACCAACTATGAGTTGGAGAGCTTTGGGGGTGAGGTATACATTGCTAGTTGCTCGTCCGCCACGGTCAAGGGATAGTACAGGGACAAAGCCTTAAATTTTGTTTTCTTCCATTAGAGTGGCTATTGGTTGTACAAAACTTTTAGGAGTTGTAAATTGTCTCTTAAACCCTATTTTTGGGATCCCATGTACCAAACATCTATTTTAATGAAAACTAACCATTAATGATCAAAATATTTTAACCATAACATGATAGTTAACTTTAGGAACACATTATTGTTCAAACGACTTGATTAGCAAGTCTTGCACAATTTTAAAATATACAGTGTAACGATCTTGGTTATCCAGGGCGTTACAACTTGGTATCAGAGCCATCTAGGTTTAAGGGTTCCTGAAGACTGGCTGGACATGTGTACTCATCACTAAAGACAAGCTCGACTCAGGGTTTGGTAATTGTATATCTGTGATTATATGCGTAAATGTTTGAATGAAATATAAATGCTTTGTTGCATAATTAATAAGGAGCATGAGATACTGATAGGGCCTAGCCCTCTACTACTGTGTGACTATTATTAGACGTGCTTATTAGCATTGCTACTGCATGTGAATGCATATTTGATTGCTTGTTTGCATTTTGATTGCTTTTGGCTGTTTGAGTTTTGATGATGGACTATGGAAAGATTGTCAACATGTCATCATTGCCTGACTGCCGAGTCGTTGATTGCAGATAAACTTTGATAGCTATGCATCCAAGGCGATCTATACGACTAGCCGACACAGGGTCTAAGGCTAGAGATGATGATCAGGGCCAGAACCCTCCACCAGTCCCTGAGAACTTGCAGCAGATACTTGCTGATTTGCAAGCCTAGTTACAGAGCCAAGATGAGCAGATCCTCCTCTTGAGACAGCAGGCTCCGTCAGGGAGTTCTGCACCTATTTCACCACCTATTGTGGCACCAGTTGTACAACCACCTATGGTAGGGAATAGGTGGGAGCCACTGTATGAGCGGTTCAAGAGACAGCATCCTCCAACCTTTGAGGGAGGACCAGTTCCATCGAAGGCCGAACAGTGGATGAGTATGATCACTTCTATTCTAGATTTTATAAGGGTGGAAGTTAATGAAAAGGTGGCCTATGCCACCTATATGCTTTGAGAGGATGCCCGTATTTGGTGGGAGGTGGCATCACAAACTAGATACATTTCTAGTTTGAGTTGGGATGGGTTTAGAGATCTGTTCAGCTAGAAATACTATAATGTTGCCATCAGGGCAGCGGAGGTGAATGAGCTTGTTGGGTTGGTACAGGGCAGCATGACAGTTACAGAGAATGCCCTAAAGTTTGATAGGCTTGTGAAGTTTGCACCAGATTTAGTTCCTACTGATGCAGCTAGACAGGACATATTATTCGAGGGCTTAATGCTTTGATAGCCCGAGATGTGAGAATCACAACAATACTTGGGGGAATGACTTATGCCCAGGCTGTTGAGAAGGCTCTTACCGCTGAAGAGGTGGAGAATAAGATTTGGAGATAGAACGCGTTGAGATGGGAGGTTCGCAGGTCAATGCCTCCATACATAGGGTCTGGTAGGGGCAGAGGCCTCAGTGATTTAAAAAGGAAGACCCCTTACACTTCGACCATTGCTGGTCCTGATAGGAGGAATCGGGGTGCTAAGGGTGGCCGCCAGGGAGGCGGTGAGATATGGAGAAGTTACCCAGAGTACACAAGGTGCAGAAGGCGCCATCCAGTTGAATGTTGGGCAAAGTCTTGTTATGTGTTTGGGGTGGTGGGACACCTCAAGAAGGACTACCCAGCAACAAAGAAAGAGGAATAATGGAAGGTGGATAGCTTGACTCCAGCTCGAGTGTTCACCTTGACGCAGGCAGAGGCCGAGGCTAGTCCCTCGGTAGTGACAGGCCAACTTTCTAGCGCTGGCTCTTCTTATACTGTATTGATTGACTTTGGTGCTACACATTTGTTTGTTTCTAGTAAAGTGATTGATAGATTGTGTAGACCTAGTGAGTATTATACTACGGGGTTTGGGAATTTACTGCCTACAGGGGAACTGGTAATTTCTAGGAGATGGATTAGAGCACTGCCTGTGATGGTAGATAGTAGGGAATTATCAGTGGACTTGATCGAGTTTAGCATGGATGAATTTGATATGATTGTAGGAATGGATTGGCTGGCCAGATATGGGGCTACCATTGATTGTGGGAAGAAGATGGTGACATTTGAGCCTGAGGGAGAGGATCCCTTTATTTTTGTGGGTGTTGTGCATGGACCCCACATACCCATGATATCAGCATTGACGGTTAGGGACCTATTGCAGGGAGGTTGTATAGGTTTCCTAGCCAGTGTGGTGGATACCACCAGGGTAATGTCAGCAGGGCTGGGAGAGACCAGATTGGTACACGAGTTATTGGATGTGTTTTCTGAGGATTTACCAGGACTGCCACTGCTCTGAGAGATTCAGTTCGTCATCGAGTTAGCATCGGGGACAGAGCCAGTAACGAGGGCACCATATAGGATGGCTCCGGCAGAACTGAAAGAATTGAAGATACATTTATAAGAGCTTCTTGATTTGGGGTTTATTAGGCCTAGCTTCTCGCCATGGGGTGCTCCGATTTTGTTTGTGAAGTAGAAGGATGGGACTCTGAGAATGAATATAGACTACAGGGAGTTGAATAAGTTGACCATCAAGAAAAAGTACCCGTTACCAAGGATTGATGACTTGTTTGATCAGTTGCAAGGAAAGACGGTGTTCTCGAAGATTGATCTTCGATCTGGTTATCACCAGCTGAGGATCAAGGACGATGATATACTGAAGACGACCTTTCGAACAAGGTATGGGCATTATTATTTCCTGGTCATGTCGTTTGGTTTGACCAATGCCCAAGTAGCATTCATGAACTTGATGAACAGGGTGTTCAAGGACTTCTTGGATCAGTTTGTGATTGTCTTCATCGACGACATCTTGGTTTACTCCAGTTCAAAGGTATAACATGAACAACATCTTCGGCAGGTATTGCAGAGATTGAGAGAACATCGGCTGTATGCCAAGTTTAAGAAGTGCGAGTTCTGGTTACGAGAAGTGACATTCCTTGGACACATTGTTGGTGAATATGGGATTAAGGTAGATCCAGCTAAGGTGAAGCCAGTGAGAGATTAGCCGAGGCCAAGGAACGCCTAAGAGGTTAGGAGCTTCCTCGGATTAGCGGGATATTACAGGCGGTTCGTGGAAGGGTTCTCAAAGATTGCTGCACCGATGATAGAATTGACACGAAGAATTTGATGTTTGTTTTCTTAGAGAAGTGTGAGAACAACTTCCAGGAATTGAAGCGACGACTAATTATTGCTCCGGTGTTGAGTCTTCCTTTAGAGGGAGGGAAGTTTTTTGTATACTATGACACATCTAGATTGGGATTGGGATATGTGTTGATGCAGAATGAGAAGGTCATTGCTTATGCGTCACGGCAGTTGAAGGAATATGAGCAGCGGTGCCCTACCGATAATCTAGAGTTAGTAGCGGTGGTATTCGCATTGAAAGTTTTTCGACATTACATGTATGGAGAAAAGTGCGAGATATATGTCGATCATAAGAGCTTGAAGTATTTCTTCACCCAGAAGGACTTGAATATGAGGCAGAGATGTTGGCTAGAGTTGGTGAAGGACTATGATTGTGACATCCTTTACCACCCAGGGAAAGCCAACATAGTGGCAAATGCGTTGAGCCGGAAGGGCCCGGGGCAATTGTTTAGCTCTTCGCATGTCTCGAGAGAGTTGGCAGAGGAGATGTCTAGAGTGAGGATAGAGCTAGTTGTGGGTCATTTGGCCAATATAACTTTACAGTCGACCCTTCTAAAGAGGAAAGGACAGGGTCAGATGGATGATGCACAGTTGTAGGAGGTCAGAGGGAATGTCTTAGCTGGAGTGGCTAAGGACTATTCCATTTCAGAGATTGGTTTATTATGGTATAAGGGTCAGATTTGTGTCTTGATAGATGCATATATTAGGCGAGAGATACTTGATGAATCCCATACTACACCATACTCACTCCATCCAGGCACCACGAAGATGTATCAGGATCTACGAAGGTTATATTGGTGGCCTGGGATGAAGAAGGAGGTAGTAGAGTACGTGAGTAAGTGTTTGACCTGTCAGCAGGTGAAGGCTAAGCATCAGCGACCAGCAGGGTTGCTACGACCTCTAGGTATTCCTGAGTGGAAATGGGAGGACATTACTATGGATTTTGTGGGAGGTTTACCCAGGATAGTGGGGCTGCATGACTCGGTGTGGGTGATAGTAGATAGATACACCAAGTGAGCTCATTTTCTACCAGTGAAGACGACCTATACTGTGGATCAGTACGCAGAACTGTATGTGAGGGAGATGGTACGTCTCCATGGGGTTCCCAAGTCTATAATATCAGATCGGGATCCCATATTCACCTCAAAGTTTTGGGATGATTTGCAGAAGGCTATGGGGACTCAGCTGAAGTTCAGTCCAACCTTTCATCCTCAGACTGATGGACAGTCTGAGAGGAAGATTCAGATATTGGAAGACATGCTCAGGGCGTGTGTGATAGACTTTGAGGGGTCTTGGAGTAAGTACCTCCCATTGATTGAGTTTTCATATAACAATAGTTATCAATCAACGATTGGAGTGGCTTCATACGAGATGTTATATGGAAGGAGATATAGATCACCCATTCATTGGGATGAGATGGGTGAGAGGAAGTATTTTGGACCAGAGATGGTTCAAAGGACTAATGAGGCTATTGAGAAAATTCGAGCTCGAATGCTCTCTTCGCAGTGCAGACAGAATAGCAATGCTGATCCTAAGTGTAGGGACGTGGAGTTCTAGGTAGGGGACCACATGTTTCTACGAGTCTCACCACTGCGAGGGGTGAGAAGGTTTGAGAAAAAAGGCAAACTGAGCTCTAGATTCATAGGACCTTTCGAGATCTTGGAGAGGATCGGGCTAGTGGCCTACAGGTTGGCACTGCCACCGTCCTTATCGTGATTTCGCAACGTATTCCACATTTCCATGCTTCGGAAGTACGTCTCAGATACAACTCATGTATTGAAGTATGAGAATTTGGAGTTGTAGACAAATTTGTCATATGAGGAGCGACCGGTTCAGGTCCTAGATAGGAAAGACAAGGTTCTACGGAACAAGATGATTCCTCTAGTCAAAGTGTTATGGCGAAATAAAAAGGTCGAGGAAGCAACCTGGGAGCTTGAGTTGGCGATGCGGGATTAGTATCCCAAGTTATTCAGGTAAATTTCGAGGACGAAATTCTCAGTAGGAGGGGATAGTTGTAACAACCCAAAATCGCTAATAAGGCTTAGGACCTTGATTATTGTGCCGGGAGGGCATAATTGGTTTATGTGTATGTTTAATTAGTTAAATACGTGGCATGCATGATGAATATGATTATATGGATATATTATATGCATGTTTATGAATATTAGATATGCATGTGGGCCCTTTATAGCTTATAAGGGCATATTTGTAATTTTGGCCTGTTGAGAACATAAATGTGATTCTATGTGATTTATGATTGAGACCACATTATTATGTGGATATATTTGCATCATATGGCTCGAGACGGTCCTAGTCAGCAGACTAGCGAAATAGTCACAGCGGGGTTTAATACCCGTCTCGGGGAGAGCCTAAGGGGTATTTTTGGGAACTTAGAGAAATATTTTGCGAGTTATTAGATAATGAACAAATATTTGGTAGTTAATTAGATGTGACGTGGTTAATTGATTAATGGTAGGAACACTTGAGGAATTAGCGGGTACTGGGAGCAGAATAACAATTTTACCCCTTAGTACCCTTAGTGGACCAATAAGCTTAGAGGGGCAAAGAAGTCTTTTGTTTAAGCAAGGGATAAACTCGGTAAAATCCTAAGGAATAACCAGAAGATTTTGGAAGACTCTCGACTCATTCTCACCCCGTCTCACTCATGGTTCTCACTCTCCCTTAAGCTAGAGGAATTTTGATGAATTGAAGATTGGAACTAGGGAAATCATCTATGGGAACCTAAGGATTAAGCTGAGTTCATTCAAGATTACTGATGGGGAAACTAGGCTACAATTTGAGGTAAAAAGTTCTAGTCTAATACTCTAATTTTGTAGAGTTTATGTTAAGAGGTTTGAGTTGCACAGGGCTCAGTTTTGGTTAGCTGATTTTGGGTGTTAGGAAGGGTAGAGATTGTTGATAAGGTTGGATATGATGTTTAAATTGTGGGGATAAGGATTTTGTATTTGACTCTGAATTTGGCTAAGAGTTTGGTTGAATTTTTGAGGTTTTTGGCTGGGAGGGTGTAAAACGCCCTAATCTAGTACTTTATAAAACATTCGCATACTCATGGGTTTAAAAGAGAAATGCCACTTAATATAAAATTCCAGCGGGGTCTTGCTAAGACATGCAAGTTGGGCCTAATAGTTTAAAAGAAAATATAAATTTTCATGCAAAGTTCTTAAAAACAACCAAAGTTCAAGTCCCACTGATAAGTTTAGAAAGTCCAATTTAACATGACATTATTAAAAGAAAATGACGTTTAAACTGATCGTTTCTCGTCCATAGGATTCCCTTACGCCATACACACCATGAAGATAGAACACCTCACATCACCATGCGTGCCATAGAGAAACCTATTTGCTACCTGGAAGGGAAAGTAAGGGGGTGAGCTAAAAGCCTAGTAAGGAAGTACAAACAGCACACAAGTAAATCACAACAAATCATAATCGCATTCATACATCGTCACACATCATAGCATCATTATCGTAATAGCATCAATATCGTAAACATAAACATAATCATAACAACATTGGCATCATAGGCAAAGTCATCATCATCATAATATCATATCCTTGTGATCATGACCCACTAACTTGTCCATGTCACCTTTTGAGGTAAACAAGATCTTTGGTCCTTGAATAACCTCGGCGCGTCCGCCCTTGAATTTACCTCTTCTTATCCTTAGTAACTCGGGTTACGTCTTCATATCCTTAGCAACCCCTTTTTGATGTGTCACATTCATCACGCTAACATCCATTCATGTCATACAACATTCAAAATGACATACAATCTAGTCTCATCACCATAATAAAGCATCTCATAATTCATAGTGGAAAGTATCATTAATCATAACATTCTCATTCATATAAACGATCTTACCATTCACAGCATTAATAAACAAAATTCTATCTAACTTCCTTACCTCAGGTCCAAGCAAGGTAAAATGAAAACTTTACAACGAGCCTATAGCATAATCAAAATAACCTTCCTTAGCATCACATAAACTCTATTTTGCCCACTCATATAACCCATGTGTACATGGGCCATGCACACATGGTGAATGTTATTCACAACATCCAAACAAGGAATATTTACACATAAGGTCATAAAAGAATAATGCACATTCTACTTATGTTACATGCATGGTCTCGCTATAAAACCTACATGGTTGCATAATAGACATATTTTTAAACTTAAAAGTGAAATTGCATGCGGCATGCATACGTGGGAACGTTGTTTAAAAGTGGCGTTAAAAACGATAATTTCCTACGTGTTTTATTTCTATTGTTGTGAAAATAATAAAATTGTAGCATGCTTTGATTTCTATTGTTTGTCCTTTTAAAATTACTAGGTTGATTAAATCTCTCAAGTCATTATAAAATAATTTATTTAACCAATTAAAATATAATAATCCCATTATTTACTTTTATATTCGATAAAATAACAAAGACTAAAAATTATGTAAAATACTTATAGTTTAACATATTTACTTAGAAAATAACATTATAATTCAATTATCAAATTTATAAATTTAATGTGAGAAATATATAATTTTAGATGTGGAAAAATACATTTTTACTTGTATTATTTTAAGACCTAATTTTAAAATAGAATAAATTCATAAGCGATAATTTGATAATTATTTTTAAAAAATATTTTATTAAACTTTCAGCCATTATTTGATTTACTTAAAGATTCACAAATAAACTAACTTTACCATTTTTCTTAACTAAAATAAAGGAAAATCATAACTATTCAAACAAACTCTCATGTTATAAAAAAAATACAACTTTTAATATTTCCGTAGTTTAGGTCATTAATTTATTCCAACATATACATCAAATTCCTTTTATCAAAATACAACTTCACATTTTTTTTTTCAAAAGTTCCAGCAACCAATTATACCATTAAAATCACCATTTTTACTATTTAAAAACTCATATTTTTTATCAAAATATAAAAAAAAATCTGTAGGTAGTTGTTTGCATAAAATATCATCTCAAGGCACTTTAAAATTCTCCATTAACTTCTTAAATCATCAAAACAACTTGTAAAATTTACTTAAGCATTCAAAAACATTTTTCTCATCATTTTGACTCCTTTCATTCACAAAAATCAGCAAGTACCCTAATTATGAAATTCCTCCCTTTCATCATATTTCACATAATTCATTCATATTTATTTAACAATATTCCAACACAAACCCTATCATGTTTCTACCCTCTTTTTATTTATTTTAATGTTACCATTAGCATACAATAATTCACCAACCACTTTGAAACATATTCACAAGTCATAAACAAATAATCATCTTGATCTTGTCTTACATATACTCTTGATTTATTAATATCATGGAAGTATTCCAAAGAAACAAAACCACCATATATTCATTTAAAATCTTACAACACCCTATCATGTTCCTAAGATTTAATATTGACATAAAACATAAAAAAAAAACAACCATCATTGAAATTCACCCTTAGGCCGAAATCCCATGCATCAAAATTCCCACATGTTATCAATTTACCCCAAACTCATAGGCACATCTCAAGATCAACACATGCAGATAACACACTACAAGACACCCTAGGGCTGAAATCCTTAATTGACAATCTACCCTTCTCAAACTCATCACCTATGAACATATGAACATTATCATTCAAAAATTGTCACATAAAATCATAGCCATGCCTAGATCAAATCTTCCATACATCCAATCAATACAACCCTTCAACACCAACATCAAAAGAGTCAAAATCAACATACCCCATTCATATAAACCAACAACACATAAAGCCAAAAGGGCTAAGGGTTCATTACCTCTCTTGATTTGTAGAATCAAGAATACACAAGGTGACCAATACCCAAACTTTATCACCCCTTGTTTAAGCCTAGGGTTTTTTTTTTCGAAATCCATCACGAGGAGAAGGAGAGATTCAACAACAACACAACAAAACATATAGTCAAAATACAAGAATAAAAGAAAAGGAATTTCAAATATAAACATAAAAAACACACCCTAGAGTTGTTTTTCTCTTCTCCTTCTTCTTTCTTTCTTTCTTCTTCTCCTTCTCTCTCTCTCTAATTTTCGACAGCCAAGAGCATAATGGCTCTCCTTCTATTTTCCTTCCCCCTTTATCTTAATTCCCTCATAATAGCCTAATAAAAATAAAAGGGTAAGTTTCCTATTTCTAATTATTTTCTCTTAATTTTTTATTAAATTGTTTTTATTTTAATTGGTATGGAATAAAGATGACAACATCTTTTTCATTTTAACCAATATTCATCCAAAAAAAAAAAAATCCTCCTTTCCCATTACACTCCACACGTCCAAGCCCCTTTCCCCTTTCTTTATTATATTTTATTTTAAAATTAAATAATTAAATCTAAATAAAAGGGAAACTACAAGTGTGTAGAAAATTCTACACATGTGCACCATGCAACCACACATGCACACACTCAATAACTAAGGTGCATCATTACCTACCATGCACCTTAGTGCATTCAACCAAAACTCAAATAATCACATTTTTAAATTAAATAAATAAATAACATTTAATCAAATAAATTCACAAAAATTCTACCAAACAATTCTAACAATTAATTTAAACAAACAAGCAATTAAATAAAATAATTCACAACACTTAACAATTAAATAAAAATAAAACACAAAAATTTAATAACTTAAAAAAAAATTGGTGCACTATACAGAGGGATGAGGAGAAAACCCATAAATTATGGGTACGTGGGGCGCGTCGTGACCCAACTCATGGGTGCCATAGCTCGCATACCCAGAAGGCCCTGGGTGTGCTCCTTGTCTTGAAGGCATGCTGCGGCCCTAGGGGAGAAAGTCGCGACCCGCCTCCCCCTGAGGCTTGGGGGTTAAGTCTCTGACTTGGGGGTGCGCTACAACCCTTAGGGCCAGGTCGGGGCCAACCTAGGGGATTTTGGCTTGGTTGGTTTTTAGAATTAGAAGGGCTTGGGGGTTCGAACCTAAGCGCTCGAGAAGATTTCTACTACCCGGTTTAGTGGAAATCGAGGTCCCGATGGCTAGCTAATGTTTCCTAACTATTTATATGGATTAGAAGTTGATGATTACCCATTGGCCACTGTGACTAGGTTTATCGCCAAGGCTCAGGGCTGAGGCTCGTGCTCAGGACTGTTTTGTATTCTCCGCTCGGAATTCAAGGTAAGAAAACTGCACCCTTGATTGGTTGTGAATGGGACTAAGATTCTGAATATTTGACTATTGTGCTGTATTACTGATTGAACGATACTGTATATGAGATTGAACGACCTAAGAGAGTCATGGCTGATGACTTGCGCACAGGACGCGGCTCGGTCACTCTGACCTGGGGTCAGCTAAATAAACAATGGACTTGGCCTAAGCGAGGCGCAATCAGTTAAGTAAACAGAGGGCTTGGCCTAAGGACTCTGACCCTGTACATTTATATATTGATTAAGATAGGTTTTTGATCGTACATTTTTACTGTTATTAGTTTGATGACTGTGATTTGTTGAACTTCTGGATGACTGTCTATAATCGATTGGTTGCTATTACTGATTATGTATTTGTTGTTATGGTTTTTTTGCTGGGCCTTGACTCAAAGGTGCTGCGTGGTGCATGTAAAGGCAAGGGAAAGCTGGACCAACCATGAGTTGGAGAGCTCTGGGGGCGAGGTGTACATTTTCAGTAGCTCGTTCACCACGACCGAGGGATAGCACAGGGACGAGGCCTTATATTTTGTATTTTGCCATTAGAGTGGCTACTGGTTGTACACAACTTTTGGGAGTTGTAAATTGTCTCTTAAACCCTGTTTTTGGGATCCCATATAGCAAACATCTATTTTAATGAAAATTAACCATTAATGATCAAAATCTTTTAACCTTAACATGATAGTTAACTTTAGGAACACCCTATTGTTCAAACGACTTGATTAACAAGTTTTGCACTATTTTAAAAATGCATAGTGTAACGGTCTTGGTTATCGAGGGCGTTACTTATGAGGGTGGTTGAAGTATCGGTGACAATAATTCTTGAACCCATTTGATATAAAGAACTGGTATCTATAGTCATTTGAGTGGCTGGGGAGGTCAATAACAGAAGCCGAATTGGGGAAGCAAGTGAGGAAGTAAAAGTCATCACCTCGCCCCTTCTGATCATGATTGACCTTGAGGCAGAAGAAGTACATAATATCAGCCGGGGTGGGGACATCCCACTCATGCCTCAAAATCAGATATTTTAACCCCGCCAAAACTCGATACGAGTTCGGGGGAAGCTGGAACGGAGCCAGTTTGACGTAGTTCAGAATATCCACAGAGTACTGATTTAACGGGAGGAAAGCACCTGCCTTTAGGCGCTCATTACTCCAAGCCCCAAAGTCATCTTGTAGAGGGGCCTAGCTCCATTCTCTTTCCAACAGAGGTCAGGCGAGGAGGCCATCAATTCCTGTAATGCCCCGAAATCCCTAATTCGGTTTAATGGCTTGATTAGTAGGCCGGGAGGGCCATAAGTGTTTAATTATGTCATTAAATGATTATATGCATGTTTATGTGAATTATATTATAATATGATGTTAAATCCATGCATGTGGGTCCACATTTAATTTGGCCCGTTGAGGGCATACTTGTGTATTTTGGTGCATATTGTGAGTTATGGATGAGATCCCATTATTATGGAGATATATTTGAGCTATTTGGCATGAGATGGTCTTATATTATAAATTAGCGGTTTTGTCATAACGGGGTCATTTATTGGGATATTGGATAATGGGAATGTTTATTTGATGATAATTGGGAGTTATTGAGATCGGGAGAAATTATGGGAGTTTTGACTATAATGTCCTCGGGGGTGTTTTCGGGACCCTGAGCATTAGGTTTAATTTGAGGTTACTTAAGCTTGAAGTCGCTTGTCAGATAGAACCGTACATTAGAAAAACACTTTCTCTCTTCCCGTTAGTTCCTTTTACCGTTCGAGGCAGTTTCGAAGAAATCTTGAGTTCTAGGAGTCGGAATCAAGTAAGGATCGAGGCATAGCGATCCTAGGAAAGATTAGAAGCTTCTTGACCAAAGTATTTGACGAGAAACAACCCAATCAAAGGTAAACTAAGTTTTAAGTTTTGAGTTTTGAGTTTTTAGAGTTTCTAAGCTTTGAATTGGATTTTATGAAACGTTGAGTTTTTGGTTCGTTTGAGCCTCGGGATTTGATTGTTTTGGATCATTAGGAAGTTTTGGAACTTTGATTTTTGGATTTGGAAGTGTTTAGGTGTGTTTTTGGAAGGTTTGGGATGAAGAAAATCGGGTTCATGGATGGTTCTGGGTGGGGGTCGCAACCCTGTTCTTGGGCGCCGCAGCCCAAGGTCGAAGAAGCAGCTAGAGGTGTTTTGGGCGTAGTGGGCACTGCGGCCCTTGCTTCTGGTGTGGCTGGGTGTAACATGTCGGCCTTGAGGGCATGTTACAAGCTAGGTTGGCGCTCGATCAGATGCGCACGCGAGGGTGACAGCTGGTGAGCATGCTGATGCCTAGTTTGTATGGCAGTGGCATTTTCGTAAATATCTTCAATATTGCCCGGAAATGGACGAGACTTGGTAGGTTCCATATTGAAGGGTCAATGAACGCAATGGTCTGATCAGATTTGGGAGATTTGGAGAATTGGCAAGCTGGAAGCCAAATATGTCTCCCAACAAAAATCATATATGTTCCTGATAGAAGGCTAAAAGCTCAGAAGGCTCTTTGTATGGGGAGCACCTGGTGTCAGCTCTCCACCACCCCCTGGCGCAGGTGCGTCAAGTGAGCTACTACTAGTTGGGAGGACTAGTAGGGCGGGCATATGAGGACCACGAGGGGACTCATATGTCTCCATGAGTAGGAATACTCATGGACATTACCGGGCCGCCCTGGTAGTGCGTCGAAGTGTGCTGCCAGAGTTTTAAGGGTACGGTTCCCTTGGCTTTCTGGGATGCCGCTTGCATGGAACGTGGCCCAAACCTTCGAGAGATGTCGTGACGCGCCATGGCCATGAATCTCTACACGAGATGGCATGGGAAGTCATTCGTGGGACTTGTTAGCATGCAAGCATTGGAGGGTGCACTGTGCTTGAGCATGATAGAGGTCTAGTGTGTGCTACTACTCTGGAAGCCAATCTCGAGGGCCGACCAACATGCAAAATGGTATGGTGCCTTGAGGATTAGACCATGGACGTATTAAAGTCATTGGTCTGTGACGTGAGCTAATCAGATAGTATCGAATGGGGCATGATGAGAGGTGTTGGCACGTCAGCTTGGTGTTGGCTCTTGACCACACATGCTACCTTGACTTGTGAATGTCTGGGTGAACATCGGTGTTGGGATTTGCCTTGCCATAGTGAGAACCTATGGACAGTGTGTGTGTCTTGGCTAGAAAGCCTTGATGCCTGATTGCACTCATAGATGCTTGAGAGCTTGACTCAGCGAGAGTTTTTTGAGAGACGGAAGTGTGCAAAGGCACACGGTCGCGCGAAACATGTGCCCATTATTATTCGAATGGTTGGAAGGATGACCTTGGCTCAAAGGAGTCAAGGTGCCGCACGGGCATTTCCGCTGTCCAAAATGTCAGCCAGTGATAGTTGGTATCAGAGCCAGGTTCATCTCAAGTTGGGGTGAACCTGGTTGGCCCATCCTAGAAAGGATGTAGGCGTGCTGAAGGACCATAAGGGTCTGGATGCTTGGACAGATGTCGTTGAGCCTTTTAGTCACCTAGAAAGGATCAGTAGGCTGAGACGGGATGAGACTTTGTTGCTCTTCTTCGTGGGAATACTAGACATCCTAGAGAGGGGACAAGTTATGGTTACTTCGAATCAAAGCTCAGTGATGCTAGAAAGACAAAAACCACGTGCAATTGTGGAGAGGTGCTACAAAAGAGTTGGAGCTCATTGACACGAGACAAGGTTTGATCGAGAGGTCAAGGTTTTATGCTTGGTTCACTAGTTCAGGTTTTCCTGAGTGACAGGGTAAGTCGCGTGGAGCGTTGTTGTTGAAAAAGGAACTTGTACGCAAGAGTGGGTGAGCATAATAGTGGCCGTCAGACTCTTGTCAGTCACGACAAAAGTCGAGAGTAGATGTCTTTGGTGAACTAGATAAAGATGAACATGGAATGCTTCAGTTGCTACTTGTATGCCAAATGGCATCACAGGGAGACCAAGGTGGCCGTGGCCGCGATCGTCAGAGGGTAGTCGTACTTAGAGTTGTCTACATGTTATCTTGTTTCGCCCAAGAAGAGAGGCGCCGAGACAATTGAGTGGAACGTGTCGCCTCACAGTGATTAACTAGTGTGGGCAACACTGTGGCATCGTGGGAGATGCTGAGTTGCGGAATATATGCATCAAAGGCCAGCAGGGCCGAGTAGACCGCGCGCAGTGGTCAGAATAGTACTAGAGTTTTGAGAGCGCTGGAGGGCCGCGTCAAGGAAACTTAGTGCTACAAGAAGGCTTAAGGAGGCAGAGATGGGGCTTGAGTTCAAATGTGGGCCGGAGGGCTTTGCTATCAGGACTTAGTGACCATAGAAGCCTAGAGAAGCTGCCTGGAGGGGCGGGATGCTAGTATGTCGAAGATGGATAGCTATGCGGAGAGCTCACGCATAGAGGAATCGACAATGGTGCTACACGAATTATTGCGTGTGGGCAAGTTGTCGAGGACCCCAACAGTTGAAGTGGGGGAGAGACCTTCACGGTTCAAACATCCAAATAGCAGACCAATGTTACATTATGAAAGCATCGAGATGAGTTATCATGGAGATCGTTAGTTGTTCAGAATGTAAAGTCAAGGAGACTCAGAGACAAAGACAGAGCTAGTTACCTAGGGTGAAAGTCGTTAGGACTCAGGTACTAAGGTAACATCAGTGCAACGTTTTCCTAAGGTGAAAGTCAACAGGACTCAGGTACTAAGGCAATGTAGAGATGTTGAGGGGCGAAGAGTTAGAATGGCTGACACATTAGTTCAACATCATCTTCAAAAGTGATAAATGGAACGAGGGACCGCACAGGAAAAGTGATTCGCTTGCGAGCTATACCTTGAGAGGTACACCTCGAGAAGAGAAGTTATTCCCAAGTTGAAGTGGGGGAGCACACTAATTCATATGTTTGAAGGGTCAGGGAACTTGTTCAGTTTTGGTGTGTGAATCTAGAGAGAAACACAACAACAGATGGGTTGTACAGTGTGAAGACATGCATGACTGATGCGAGTAGGTCAGGTGACCAATTGAAACTGCAGATAGACGATATGCATGGGCGTAGGCTGAGACCAAGATTGGGCAAGTTTTGCAGCATATTATGGAACATGCTTAGTGTTTTATGGGGACACATGTTTATGGGAACACAAGCCGAATGATTCAGAGAACATATGCCGAAGGGAGATAGTGGATTGGGACAACTTCAGACCTCAAGGGTGAGGTAAAGTGCAGTAAGGTTGATCAAGATTCAACAGGCCGTCTAGAGTTAGGCAAGGTTGATTTGGGGGTAGAACTTGAGGCACGATGCTGAGAGTCAGCATGAGCATGAGCCAGAAGGCAATGCAGTGGTTTTGAATGATGTCAGATCATTGACCACATTGTAGAAGCTCATAGTAGCAGTTATGGTTATGGTCAGGAGTGGCCATTTCGCAGCAAGCCATGGGTATGCAGTAAGGCACGAGGGGCAAAAGTCTGAGAGACTACTTCGCGAAGTCTGTGTGCAAGGATGCACTAGATACTGCATAAAGGCTACAGTTGGCATGAGTGCCATGTTGAAGAGAGACATGCCTTCAATGGAAGGATGTTTCGTAGGTGCCGTTGGGAACGGTTGGTTTGCGAACCTCACCCAGAGGGGGGGTGCACCTTAATTTCCTCCTTGTCAATAAGAGAGTAGGCATTGGAAAATTGGAGGGAAAGCAACAATCAAAAGATGTGTTGGCTTTGGGGTCAAAGTTCCAAGGGCTGCTTGGTCGACTGGAGGGACATTGTGATGGAGTTGGAGGAGTTCATGTGTGTAAGGAGTATTCGAGTGCAGCGGCACTACTTCATGGGAGAATTCTAAATAACGATGGTGGAATGGGGTCCTTGATCGAGTCCAAGGGTGGACGCGGGAGATCATCACCAAGTTAGTGGTTCTACAGTAGTAGAGGGACTAATGCGGACTCAAGATTCATAAGAAGCATGGAGTGAGCTTAGGAGTCGAGGCAGGAAGATTGGCCAGTGTTCTGTCAATGAGGGCATCGAAAATTGAAGTGTGGGAGAGTGTAACATGCCGGCCTTGAGGGCATGTTACAAGCTAGGTTGGCACTCGGTCAGATGCGCATGCGAGGGTGCAGGCTGGTGAGCATGCTGATGCCTAGTTTGTACGGCAGTGCCATTTTTGTAAATATCTTCAATATTTCCAGGAAATGGACGGGACTTGGTAGGTTCCATATTGAAGGGTCAATGAACGCAATGGTATGATCGGATTTGGGAGATTCGAAGAATTGGCGAGCTGGAAGCCAAATATGTCTCCCAAGCAAAAATCATACATGTTCCTGGTAGAAGGCTAAAAGCTCAGAAGGCTCTTTGTAGGGGGAGCACCTGGTGTCAGCTCTCCACCACCCCGTGGCGCAGGTGCGTCAAGTGAGCTACTACTAGTTGGGAGGACTAGTAGGGCGGGCATATGAGGACCACGAGGGGACTCATATGTCTCCATGAGTAGGAGTACTCATGGACATTACTGGGCCGCCCCGGTAGTGCGTCGAAGTGTGCTGCCAGAGGTTTAAGGGTACGGTTCCCTTGGCTTGCCGGAATGCCGCTTGCATGGAACGTGGCCCAAACCTTCAAGAGATGTCGTGGCACACCATGGCCATGAATATCTACACGAGATGGCACGGAAAGTCATTCGTGGGACTTGTTAGCATGCAAGCATTAGAGGGTGCACTGTGCTTGAGTAGGATAGAGGTCCAGTGGGTGCTACTAGTCTGGCAGCCAGTCTCGAGGGCCTGCCAACATGCAAAATAGTATGGTGCCTTGAGGATTAGACCATGGACATATTAAAGTCCTTGGTCTGTGACGTGAGCTAATCGGATAGTATCGAATGGGGCATGATGAGAGGTGTTGGCACGTCAGCTTGGTGTTGGCTCTTAGCCACACATGCTACCTTGACTTGCGAATGTCTGGGTGAGCATCGGTGTTGGGATTTGCCTTGCCATAGTGAGAACCTATGGACATTGTGTGTGTCTTGGCTAGATATCCTTGATGCCTGATTGCACTCATAGATGCTTGAGAGCATGACTCAGCGAGAGTTGTTCGAGAGACGGAAGTGTGCAGAGGCACACGGTCGCACGAAAATGTGCCCATTATTATTCGAATGGTTGGAAGGCTGACCTTGGCTCAAAGGAGTCAAGGTGCCGCACGGGCATTTCCGCTGTCCAAAATGTCAGCCCGTGACACTGGGGGCCGCGACTCAAGGTGCTAGGGTTGCGACTCAAGTAAGTTTTTGAGGCCATTTGAGTGTTTTGATCTCGGGAACTTGGTTTTAGGCCTCGGGACTGTTCCTACTACCTGGATTGGTGGGGATTGATGTCCCAGAGGCTAGATCTTGGTTCAGGAACCTTTGTTATTTATTTTATTGATGGTGCCCCATATTTGTAACGACCCGGATTTTCAAGACTCGATAATGCGGAAATATAAATGTTTTCATTTAACAAAATGTCTCAAAAACCCATAGAATTTTTTTTTTTTTTAAAAAGTCGTATGGCCATACTTAACATTTAGTAACAAACATGTTTTATAAAGATTAGAGTGAGCCTAGTTTAGGAAAATTACACAATATTTCCAAAAATAAAAAGGCTTCCCAAAAGGTCGGTCCACATGTACATTTGCAAGGAAGACTCCAGCGCTCACTGCTCTGCCCTGCCCTTGCCCTTACCTACAACATAAAACAACTAGGTAAGCGAAAACGCTTAGTAAGATCAACTTTCAAACAAAGCAGATAGAGAAATAGGGATCCGGACCCATCCGGACCCTACACAATCAATTTCAAGAACGCTAAAGCGTCCTGGCAAACTTATGGTCATGCCTGATAACCAAGGATAAATTAATTCATATCTAGATAAAAATCCTGCACTCAGAAAAATCCCAGAACAAGCAGATATATTATATCACAACTATATCTTATCAACAATTATATCCCTGCACTCAGAAAATCCCAGAGCAAGCAGATATATTATATCACAACATAATTCGAGACCAACGCTCGACAATTTCTAACAATTCATGCGTAACGCGCCCTCCAACATAATTGCTAATCTGTTAAAGAGAACCGAGTCTCCACACTAAGATCTAGCCAATAAATATTCTCATCAAGGGTAACTATCGTGTTACCTAGGGCATCGCTACTTATCCAAGAGCGTAATCCAATTTACACGGTTTTACGGAGACTTCTATGTTAATCAGTGGTGCTGGTGAGCAGCTGCCCCTAGGGTGTTCAACCTCACTCTATCTTGGCAACCCCTAGTATCTCTAGGCACTCTCACGGAATGGCCAATATTCACGGCTGCTATCCGGGAATAACTTATCAGAGCACTTGCTCGGATTCTAACCGTCCAATGATTAAGTAAGCATGAGGGCCCCTAGGTCCCATTTATCTTGGCGCCCCTAGGTTTAACCAGCTTATCCTCATCTCATGGCCACTCGTCGCGGTAATGAACCGGACATAAATAAAATCAAGCAGTGTGACGGGGATCAACCGTCTAGGATATGACGGACTTCTACCGTTCATATTTTCTAAATCAGCACTCACTAGACTAACGTCTCTAAGCAACTTTCTATGACAGCCTATATATGTGCATGTATCCCTATACTAACATACAAGACAATAATCATTTCATGTTGCAGCCATACAATATAAGTTGACTTACTTGGAGTCCTTAGCGCTCAGCAAGTTTTCACCCTCCAACGTTCAGTCCAGTTACGCTTAGCCAATACTGTAGTTATCCATACAGTATACTCGGATTAATTATGGCACTAATAATTCGTTATTATTATTTTGGGCTGTTTGGTCATTTTAATAAAAGTCATTTGTAAGGATTTATAATCCTTATTTGGGTTTTAAACCTATTAAGGAAAGTTATACAAAATATTCGAGACTAAACCCTAAGTCTCGGGGAGACCTATCCTAAGGTCTCGATACCTAGGCTCGGGTATCACAATGGTATTTCCCCACAACCCGCTAAAAATCTTACTCTTTCAAGGTATCGCTATTAACCCGCACTTTCGACTAGTCGGTTAAAATATGTAAGATTTTAGCCGGTATTATATCCAGAAAATACAAATAAATTCCTTAATTATTTTTAAAGAAAATAAACTCTTTAAATTTTTCTTTTATTTTTCTTAAGGTTTTAATATCTAAAAACCGTTTTAAGAAAATTGCCTAATTTGTCTTAATTAGGAAAACCGTTATAAATTTCTCATATTGACTAATTAATTTTCTAAAAGAAATTAATCAATTTTACTTACTAGAAAAATCATTCATTTAATTATTTTATCAAAATATAGGGTTTTAAACCCTCTTTTAATTTATTAACTATTAATAAATTAAATCTCTTATTTTTAGAAAGAATAAAAACTCTTTAATAAAAATAATTCATTTAAACTCAAAGGGTAAATTTTAGTGAAAATATGATTTCAAGACTTACCATTTTATATCTTGAAATAAACAAAATTTTACTTTTTTACCTTATGTTCCAAAATATCATTTTTACACTAAGTGTGAAAAACCTATTTTTCACATTTTTAACTACATACTTCGTTAGTTCATATCTTGAAATTTACTTACCCAATTGTTACCAAAATTTCCCAATTCCATTTTTGTTATGCCATTTAGGTCTTTGTAAAATCTTAGGTCAAAATGAGCATTTTTGATTGGTGAAATCATTTTCCAACAATGAGGTAAAAATTACCTTATTTTCAAGTCCTTATTTTTTCCAAACTTTGACAGCTAATAACTTTCAAACCGTTTAATATTTTCTTACCACATTTTACAGTGGACTAATAGGTTATGCCAGAAATGTGTCCACAAAATTTTAGAAAAAACTGGGTTCATTTGCCCTATACAGTGGCTGTTCAAACTTGGTTCCGAAAATGAGAATACGAAAAAACAGTTTTTTACCTAAACTTTGAAATAGCATAACTTACTCATTTCTAAACATTTTTTAGTGTTTCAAAAGCTCAATTTTATGTACTCAATCTCAAAAACATAACAGTACAATTTAATTTTACAAAAACAATATACAGTGGCTGCTTGACCCCTTGGAAGTCACAGCTTAAAACATGTTTTGTTTTAGGGTATCCTACAAAACCCTTGGGGGTTTTGGTTCCCATTTTCAAAAATCAATACACATGCATCATAAAAATTATTAAAAAACTACCATAACCTTATTACATCATCAACAAGAAACTCTAAGCATTAGATATACAAAAAAATGCTTAAAACTAAAAACCCTACAACAAACTCATCAAAAGTAAACTTTTTACCTCTTTGGTGTTCTTGCTTAAGGTTTGGACCTTCCTATAAGCTTTGACTCCTTCAAAACCTTTCAAAAACCCTAACAAACTTCCCCCAACAACATAGTCAATTAGCTATTTGAAACTCTATGCTTAAAACTTTACAAAAACCTAGATTAGTGAAAGTTTACCTTAGGGAAAATACTTCCTAGACCAAGACTTAGCCTCAAAGTTTCCTTGGTGTTCTTGGGCTTGAAAAATGGAGAGAACACTTTGAGAGGTCTTCAAAAATCAGATGATTGAATGTGAGAGAGTGGTGTGGTCGGTTGGGGAGGGATGGAAGAGATATATACTATCTAATTTACCCTAAAAACACTCAAGTGTTTTGCCCACTTGCTTTTATCCCTAACCTTTAATTAAATGGGATTTAAATCTTATAAAAGTGGGTTCACACAACTCTAAAAGACCACATGGCCGGCCACCCTTTGCCATATATGATCATTTCATTTTTTTTTTAATTTTTTTTTTTTAAGGGTTAATAAATGTTTCATAAGAAGAAAAGTCCAAATTGACTTTTGACACCTTTTTCACTCTTATTAAGTTTTAATTACCAAACTTAACATTAATTAATTAAATTAAATGTCTCTCACATTTAATTTAATTAATCACATAATAAAATTTAACCTAAGGTCCATTCATGGAATAAAATTCCCCATTTCGGCAAAATTAGGCATTTAGCACAAAATGCCTTAAAATTTCCATTTTCTTTTAGGTTTATTATTTTTGACCAAACTTTAACTTTTATGAATGTATTTTATGCCCAAAATATAATTGCCATGATTTTTCGTTTTATTTTCCGAGATTTTTACCCGATCAGGGTTTTTGTGTCGGTCCAGGACCGAAAGTCTTATCTTGACTTTTAAAATCACAAAATTCATATTTTGGCTAGCAATAACTCATGGAATACTTACAAACAAAATATAATATTATTTAAAATAATATTCTTAACCCGGGGGAAAAATCCCGACCCGAGTCGTTTAAAGGTACCCAAAAACATAGGACGTTACAATATTTGGTTATGACTAGGTGACCGCTTAAGGGCTAAAAGTCAGATCGTTCTCAAGGATCATTCTTTTATTCATTCTCGCTCGAATCAGAGGTAAGAAAACTGCACCCTGTGTATATGTGACATGCATGGTTATTCTTGATGCATGTTGGATGTTTAAATGTGACATGCATGGTTATTGTTGAGGCATGTCAAGTGATTAAATGTGATGCATGTGTTGCACGAGGAACATGTGGTTAGGGCATGCTATGAGTATTGAATATGAGATTGTTCAGAGCTTGAGGCTCTGTTTTTATGCATGGTTCTAATTATGCTAGCAGTTGTTAAGTAAGCATGTTGAATGCCCTATATTCGGATATTCGGATATTTGACATATGATATATGCTTGGTAGCATTGCTTATTTGTGTGTGGCATCGACTATTCAGGATTCAACACTAGTCGCGTATTATTGACCTGAGAGTCAGAAACGGCATAAGCGTTGAGAACGCAGAGCCGATAAAAGATTAGATCTAATCGATATCAACATTGAATGACTCATATAGGGTATTAATGCTGGACCGACCCTAAGTTCGATGAAAATTATAAGTGCTTGTATAGTCTAAGAGTAGTTACTCAGAGCCAGGGCCAAAGGTCTAGGTGACTGTTTTGTCACATGGCTGAGGGAGCAGAATCCCATTTTAGTGACTTGATAATTAGTCACTCGTTTAAAGGTATTGACCCCCTGTTAGTGTCTTGATAATTAGTCACTCGTTTAAAGGTATTGACCCCCTGTTAGTGACTTGGTAATTAGTCACTTGCTAAAAGGTACAGACCCCCTGTTAGTGACTTGTTGATCAGTCACTCGTTCATTGTTTGAACTTATTTGCCTGCTTGAATTGGGCTGTGTTAGCTAGGCATGTGCCTTATGATTTGATGACATGTTATTGAGTTTTCTTGCTGGGCTTCGGCTCACGGGTGCTATGTGGTGCAGGTAAAGGCAAAAGAAAGCTTAACCATCCTTGAGTTGGAGAGCTTAGGTGGTGATGTGTACATATGCGGCTGCTCGACTGCCACGACCGAGGGTTGAAAGAGGAACTAGGGTTAAACCCTGTTTTGCCGCTTAGATCGGCTGGTTGTAAATATTTCCTTGTAATAGACCTATAAATTATATTTTTGGGATCCCAATATATATAGTAAACGTTATAATGAAACGTTATATCTTAACCAAAAATTTTAATCCCTAAACTGCTAATCATACTTAGTTACATGATTTTTGGCCAAATGACTCGATTAGCGAGTTTAGCACTGTTTATAAGGCACACCATAACGGTCCCTTGAGTTTAGGGCGTTACAATTCCCATCTTGATCCCATGGCTTAGCTATATTTTTTTCACTTTCCCCTGCGACGTTATTCGGGACACGATGTGCTTGGCCTCGAAAAAAGTGTCAGGGTCGACAACAATCTCCCTCTCCACCACTGGGACAAAGTGAGGAATTGGAGATTTAGACGCGATCTGCTTGTCTTTATTCTTGTTCTGAGTAGAGGAGCTTGTGACGGTTTTCTTTGGTGGAGCCATGATCTAGCTCTCATGACGACAAAGCGACCTATTACTGGCGGCCTAAGACAATGGCTAGCTACGTCAATAAAGGTGTGGTGACCCATAAGTTTGAGTGGTTTACTTTTGGTGATTCAAAATTTACACGAGACAAGATATGTCCTAACATCAACGCGTGGTTCCATGCGTAGTCCTAGGCCATGCGCTATGAATTCGGGAAATTCCCTAATACTTCGGGATTCGTGTGTCAAATTTGTTAGACCCACTACTTTCCTTTTTGAAAGCAGTTTAATGCAAAACCGCTTAAGAAATCATGGCCCTTAAACTACCCAGAGCTAAACCTAAAAACCTCTCAACTTCTACATCCAAACAAGTATCCTAATTGATTCATCAGTGACATTTTCCTTACAAAACCCAGAAAATTTGCCCAGTTTTTTAATACGTTATTTCTAAACAAAATGTGCCAAGTTTTCGAATACCTTATTTCTTAACAAGTCTAGTATTGTTCTTTTGGCCTAAACCGAACCATATTAAAAATCAGACATGGCAAGAACACAAAACGGTACTGAACAACAAATGTTTTTCAAAATGAAAAACTCATTGGAAAATAAAGAAGTGAAAGATTCAAGTGAGATGAAGAAATACTCACAGTTTATACGTTTGTTCAATGAGAATGTTGATACGTCCACAGGCAGGAACTTGGAAGCTTTTGAGAAACTTAAGGGCGATGAAGGTTTTTTGAAAAAAAATTGAGAGAGAAAGAGGATTTTGTTTCTGAAAGGAAAGTTTTTGAATGTAATGGTGGTAAGGTTCAGGTCTGATCTCCCTATTTATACGTAAGCTTTTGGAATTAATTTGGGCCATCAGATTAGGTCAGCTCGAGATCCAAAGGACAAGATTAAATGACTCGTGCAGCGGCAAAAAGTTGACAGGACAGTTGTCACAGTCCTCGAAACCCGAACAGACGCAAATTACAGATGACCACGTGTTCAATACTCGAGTAGTAGGCAGGCACTATTTTACATGACAGAAGCCGAAAAAGCCCCTACTGTGCGTGTTAGAAAGTGATGACCTCAAGCACGAGTAGGAGCTTGGGGGGAAAATGTTGTACCCTAAAAATTAGCACGAGTTTAATCACTCAGCTAGGGGTACAGTTAGCAGATGAATAAATGGAAAAAGAATACAACTGGAACATCTAGCTAATGATGATGTGATCAGCTCGAGTTAGGAGGTGGCAGCACGGCATTCAGGTAATCGGCAGGTCACCTCTTAGGTTGTCGGTCCAATTAGAGACATGTAGTGGTTGGATCCCCTTTAGGGCGCTTTGAATATGTTCAGCTCGTGGAAACTTGCTCATGATGCATACTGAAGGATCTCGAGAGATTCGGAGGTACTCTATACGCTCATTAATGTCCAGGCTGTATTGGATATTTATTGTCTGAGATAATAGGAGTATATTCTGTTAAGCAATCATATACCTATGTAAATGAGAATTATCTTGATTAAATATTTACCATATTTATGCACACAGTTACCCAAACCTGTCCAGGAAATTCCACTATAAATATCAGGAATAATGGACAGGGAAGGTGACTGCCTTTTTGTAATACTGAAACTCTACAGAAATTGTGAGAGAGTAATAATATTGTCTCGTGGACTAGGTGGGTTTTGAGCACTGAATCACGTAAAATTGTGTGCGTAAGAAAGGGTTCATATAAGTTCATTATGATTTGAAAATAAGCACTAATATTCTTATTAGATATCTAAATATACTGTTGGCGAAAAACCACGTCAACAATTTTATTTTTCAAATAAATAATATTTTTTTATAAAATATATATCATTAAAAGAATTACATATAACATTTTCTCTGCTAATTGATGTGCAAGTTGTAAGCATTAATTACATTAAGTTGGTCAATTCAAAAAACGAAACTAAATTTAATTAAATTCAATCAAAATTAAACATTTAAATATCAAATTTTAAATTTATGACATCAAAAATAAAATATCAATTGCATTAATGATTATAAATTAAATTAAATCAAAAACAAAATTATGGTAATTTAAAAAAGGCAAAAATACTTGTTTGACCCCTGTGTTTTTTCAAAATACGTGATCGACCCATTTGTTTTGTTAAAAGATAATTCAGACACTATATTTTACGAAATGGATTAAAACAATATCTTATATTCAATTTTGGTCAAAAAAATTTCAAATATATTATTTTATTCTCAGCTTCTCGACCACTTTCTTCGCTTCTTTGGACTCACTGCATCACTATCAACTCATGAATTAATCTTATAATTAAAAATATTTTGACCAAATCGGGTCTAGGGTACTATTTTGATCCATTTTGTAAAATACAGGGGCTAAAATTGTATTTTCCCTTTAAAAAATATATATTAATATCCATAAACGAATCAAATAAAAAAAAAACACAAAACACACTTTTTTTCATTTTTTTTATTGAATATTTCCATCATCACTAACTTCCATCATTATCATCATCAACAATTTAACTTCTTCTCTCAACATAATCTTCTAATACTTGAGAATGTGACATGATAATCTTCATTAGCTTAAAAATTTGATTGTTACATGCATTAGATTGACCTGTGACAAAAACACTGGACACACTAAGTATAAAATAATTGATAAAAGAAAAAAATAGAGGAAAGAAAATTTGATAAAATATTTTCCTCAATTTGGTTTATTCTCTTCCTTTTCTTGATAAGAGCTACAACATGATAATCTTCATCAGAATCTTCCATTGTTTGAGAATGTCACATGATAATCTCCAACAATATCACTAGATTTTCTTGTGACAAAAACACACGACATATTAAGTATAAACAATTGAAAAAAGAAAAAAAATGTAGGAAATAAATTTGGATACATCCTTCTTATCGATTCGGTTTCTTCTCTTTTTTATTTGCTCGACAACATCATTAACAATATGATCATCTCTATTTCAATCTTCCATTGCTTGAGAATGTGACATGATAATCTCTATTAGTATCAGAATTTGATTGTTGCATACATTAGATTTTCTTGTGACAAAAACATATGATACATTAAGTATAAACAACTGACAACCATATCATTAATAAAAATCATATCCACACTAATCAATTATTGAAGAAAATTGAAAGGGTTTACAGAGAAGAAGAGAAAAAAATTAAGAGAAATTAGAATAGAGGCAATTATGAGGTTAATAGAGAATGTTTATAATAGATATAGAACTATGAAGAAATATTTTTATATATATATATTATTATTAATTTATGTTTATAAATTAATATCTTATCAATAAGTAAATTAATATAAATTGAATAGATTATTAATCATTAAGTTGTATATAACTTATTTTGGTTACATCGTTAGAAAAAACATATAATTTGTAAATTAATATTTTATCAATAAATAAATTAATATAAATCAAATATATTATCATTAATTAAGTTATATATAACTTGTTTTGGTTATATGGTTGGAAAAAACATATAATTTGTGGATTTAAAATAAAATAATATCATATCAACTAAATATTATTGTATATAACTGTTGACGCCGCTTTTCATCATCTTAGAAATGAAGAGAAATTAAACAAAATACCAGAAGAAACAAACAATAGAAGACACGATATTTTACATGGTTTAGCAGTTAAAATCTGCCTAGTCCACAAGTCGATGTTATTCAACTATGAAATTCTCTCAAAGCTTTTTGGAAGCAATTTAACAGAGTATTCCCCCAATCCAAATTTCTCCGTCCTCTACAAATGAATAGAACCAATCTATTTATAGATTGGTTTACAGAATATGTCCCCTCACATTTCGAGGAGTTATTATTCAAATCTCCCATTAAATACAAATAGTTTTTTATAATTATATAATACACGTCTAAATCCCATGATATTCGGGATTTAGTAACCGATTACAACCAATCCCTTAGATATAGGGGTTCTCAAACAGTAACTATGTTCACACTTGGCTATCATCCTTGAATATTCTAATGCGTTTGAGATCGACTAACCATCACGAGCTCACTACCTCGGTTTGCCTTGGCCTTAAGAAGTAACTTTTTCGAGATCATCCCTTCCGAGCTCACGATGCCTGAGATCGAACTGTCTTGTCTGATGGTAAAAGATGAACCAGGAGATTTATACAGGTGTTGAACCTTTGTCATTGTCACTTGGAGCTTGACTTGTAACCTCAGAATACCTTCGAGCTGACCAATTCCAACGTCGTCATTTTAATACTCAACGAGAGTTTCCTTGATATTCTCATTGATGCTGATTATATGACGAATCTGCTTATTTCGAGCTTACACCTTACGAGCTTGACTTTCGAGATCAAAATTTTCATTCTAGAAATTTGGGTGTAACATTTTACCCCCTCAAAAGTATAAGTTCGAATCCTATGAGAAGGAAACTTTTGAACTGCTACCTCCGAAAATCGAGCCACCCACCACACTCGAGTGTGGACACGCATCAGCCACAGATTGTGCAGTCAGAGTAGTTGAGTACTCTTTTCATATGCCCACATCTTTTCGTATCTCAGATTTTTGCTGCCATCATCATATTTGCACTCGGTCCATTAGATCGAGTAGACAATCAAACCAAAGGCTCTGATTTGTTTGACCTTTGACCTCCCTCTGGGACATATATATAGTCACTTCATCTTCATCTTCCTCACTTTTTCATTCTGATTTTCAGAGAGAAGAAAATGAACAAGTGCTCTCTTCGTCTTCTTTTGCATGTTCTCCAAGTCGAAGAAACAAAATAATTCCAACACTTTCGACTCTGTGAAGTCCTTCTTGCAACCGCTCCTTCAGTCGACGATTTTACTATATCCACAAGCTTCTGTGTGTAATTTTAAGTTCTTGTCTTCTCGTTCTTTGTTTTTTCATGCATTTTTATGTACTTCTCTGCTGTATGAATGTGTTTACTAGTTTCTAGCTTTTGCAAATATCTGATATTATACAAACTTTTGATTCAATGTTTTTGACATCAAGGTTTTCAAACCCAGATTTAGTGTAAAAAATGCAAAAAATAGGGTTTTTTCGGATTAAGGGTAGTGTTTCGTGTAAGCCAAGAAATAGGGATTTTGATTTAGGGTTTTAACTGCACAAATCCAAGAAATATCACCTTTTTGGGTAACTGTCATCTTTATCCCTGAAAATCCGGGATCCTTAAGACGGATATCCAGTTCCCCACTCTGTCGTGTGAGTACACGCTCGAAGCCTGAACTTTACAATAGTTTGGGGCTCACCTTCGAACTCATCCTACTCTTTTGAGACTTCAGTCTTGATTGAGGTATATTCGTCATCTCGGACTTTTGAGCTCGGATCACCAAAACTACATTTTCTGTGATTTCTTTCATGCTTGGCTCTCACCCTTTTCTTTCTTGTTAGATGTCGCAGAACTCTAAGCATCAGTGGGGGTCAGAGCTCGCAATCCCTTATTCTCCATCAACTCCCAGTCCAGAATCAACCTTCACTTGGAACCAGTGCCTGATACATGCGCACCTAGAAAAGTACGAACAAGAAGACATCCGAGATCGCTTTCGACGTCAGATTGACGAGGTTGAGGAGAGAAAGAGGAAAATACTCCGGATCGCAATTTACCCAGATCCGAATCCCGAGATCAAACCTGTCCCGCTCGATCCTAAACTCAAAGTCACCATTGCCTTCAAACCTGGTGCTCTGTCATTCTCGCTAATGGAAGATTCTTCAAGTCGCCCTTCCACCTTGCAAGCTGCTTCCATTCTTACCTCCAGAGAGGAATTCTTTGAGGCTGAGCATTATTGGAGCTCAGTCACATCCACAGGCCAGGTATCCGATCTGCTAGCCTATCATGGTCTGAGGCTTTCGGGCACTTTGATGTGTCCGCCTGCAACTCCAAGCAAGCAGAGCTGCTTTGCCCCGGGAGATGGAAATCCCAACAATAAAGTCAAGCTCGTTGCATGGAGTCGCGAGCACATGAGGGCAGGTGCTCTGCTCCCCCTGAAATCCCACTTCAAGGATATTTTGGACTTTGTTGGACTCGCTCCCTTCCAACTCCAGACCAATTCATACAGGGTTCTCTCTGCCCTTAGGTTGTTATATCACAAGCTGAGGTGGGAAGGATCCTCACCTCAAGAGATTTTATATCTCTTTTGCCTCAAAGGCAACCCCTCCCAAGATCAGAGAGGAGATGGTTTTTATTACCTATCGAGCTATCCAAAGGAGAAGAAGCTTTTTGAGGACATGTCCAACCATCCTTTAAACTTTCAGCTCGCTTTCTTCTGGACAGATGGCCTTGCTCCTTCCAGCGCATTCGTAAGTTCCCTAAAATTTATCCCCTTTTCCTTTTCACTAAATCATAAAGTTCAGAATATTGATACATAGTTGTCTCCACATCCAATTACCACCGTCCCACCCCCTCTGAATCGATGGTGGAGCATAAGGAAGCCCTACTCCAACTGCCTTATGGTCGGTGGTCTCTGTCGTATCTTCTCCATGAAGATTGGCTTCGAGCCTGCGACCTCCTAGAGGAAGGCCAATCAATGGACGACTCAGCTACCACAAATATTATAGGTGGGATCATGTTCCACTTCCCACTGACAAACTTCCCCCCAGGAGTAGGTCTTCGAGCTCGTGAGCTCGTCCCCTTGCAGCTTGCCGACACGACCGGCCTGCCTCGGAAACGAAGCCCAAGACAAAGCTTCACCAAGCTCAGGTAGTGGAGGTAAAGTAGTGCTTAGCTCCAATATGTGCTCCCCCTCTTTACTTAAGCACAAGCCTGACACACTGATCCTCTTTTTAGATCCTAGGGACAACTTTTATGTTTGGTCTTGGGTAGATCATAGGGTGCGTAGGTTTGATAGCTGGTTAGGTCAGTTCCAATCCATGTATAGTCTGAATGAGGTCTGGGATGGGGTCGTCGTTCATTATGGGACCAACGTATATAGAGACCTCTCGAGGCTAACTCCTACGTATAGAGAATGGACTGCCCCAGTGTCCTCAAAAGATAGGGGAATTTCTTGGTAGTCGAGCTCAAGCTCGATAGAGAGTACCAGTTCGGTTTATTTTCTCCTTAGTCTTGCTTCTTTTAGTGGCTTAGGCTCGATTACTAAATTGTAACTTCTATGTTTTGCAGACAACATGGACTCTGACCTGGACAACATTCTCAACCGTCATTTTGGGAGCCAAGGCAAGCAAACGCCAAAGGGTGTCTCAAAGAGGGGGCGCCTCTCCAAAGTCTTGAAGAAATTTGAGGTAACTTCTTTAGCCTCGGATACTCAGGGTTTGAGCCAGGCAACCGACCCTACACCCGAGGTCAGGGTCACTACTGAAGTTGAGTTGGTGGTGCCCACAGACCCCCTGCCTCCTCCGGTCCCAGCTTCCCAACAAACTACTTCGGCCCCAAAGAAACAAGTCCCCACATGGGAACGTCTTATATCGATCTCGACCCATGTCCCCAAATATTTGCTCGATCATGCTGCGAGATCACATGGAGTCAGTTTGGGCTTGGATGTCTTATCCTGAGTTGGCCAAAGTCTCAGCAACCTTGGCGCTCCTCAATGGCAGTTCCTCACCTCCTGCTGCGACACAAATACCATCTTTGACAAGGGCAGCGTGCTCTTAACCTCGATAGGTCATTTTACTCTGTAACGTTGCTTAAAAAAACTTACCGTGCATGTTTAATAACTTCTATTTGTTTTTGAGTACATGCATTTGCTTTGTTTGATCAACATAGTTTTAAGTTGAACAACGAAGTTTTCGCCAGTCGGGCCTATGCTCAAGAGGCCAAAAACCTCTAGTTAAAGCTTGCAGACGAGCTCAAGGGCGCGACGCTAAAGGTTTTTGAACTTGAATCGATGTTGGGGGCTGCCCTGGAGTCCGCCCAGAAGGTGTCTGACCTCGAGTCAACAATGGCAGTGACTTTGAAAGAAGTCGAGGCTGAGAATTCTGAGATCAAGGAGAAGGACTCCAATATCAAGGAGCTTCAGGAGCTGAACACCAAGCTGGAGGAACACAAGAATGCAACCTTTGAGATAATCGAAGGTGAGAAGGCCTGCCTTCTCGAGGAGTTCAAGACTAAGAAGGATCACACCGTAGACATGGCGATGTACCATATCTGGGTCAACAATCCCGAGCTTGACACCAGTTTCTTGGACACCCTTGAGGTCGAGTTCATTGTGAGGTGGCAGACTTGCTTCGATGAAGAGGATGTCAGGGTTGTGGCCGAAGAGGCGACAAGAGCGTCCAGAACTGCTGAGGGGGAGGTGCCTGGTCTGTGAAGGCGAGGTCATGGGTTACGTCCCATTATAATTTTTGTAACTCGTATATATATACTTTTAATATATGTGCCTTTGGGGGAAAGACAATTCACTGCTCGATTTAGAGCTATTTTTATTAAGTACTCACATTTAACCTATGTGCATACAGTTTCTGGCTCGAACAGGTTCCGAGTTGTTTCTTGCAGCATCAGGATTTGGGTTCCGAGCCACTGGAGGGGCTCGGTTATTACCCATTCCCGTTGATAATTCTTTAGTAGGGCTGGCCGCGACCTCAGCCCAGGTACTTCTCCAAGGCCTCGGATGATTTGGTTGCGACGCTTATTCCGCCCTCCTAGTGGCTGTGCTCCAACGGGGCGTCCTCTAGGTCTCCGGGGAGGTGTCTAGGCATCAGCAGCCTGTCTGGCTAATTCTTCATTACGCTTTGTCGCCTCTACCAATTGCTTCTGCAGTTGGCATTTTTAAAGTTCCACGATAGGAACATACCTATCAACATTGTAATACAGATCCTCATCAGGCCTTGGAGCAAGCGGCCCTCGAGAATTGGACAAATCACTCCTCTCTTTAGGGTCCGAATCCACCATGGGCTGCTTTCCAGGTCGTCGGGGATATTCCTTGGTATGAGGAGTCTGCTCCTCAGGTATATGGGGCAATTTTCGCCCACCAGTACTAGGGTTGTTTGTAGTGGCCATTGATGATTCAAGAGGTTTTCTGATTAAACAGGTCACGTCTTGTTTAATGGCTCTCAATGAAAGCACCAAACTGTTGACATTGCTCTTCGTCAACTTAGAAATGAAGAGCAATTAAACAAAATACCAGAAGAAACAAACAATAGAAGACACGATTTTTTACGTGGTTCAGCAGTTAAAATCTGCATAGTCCATGAGTCGATGTTATTCAACTATGGAATTCTCTCAAATCTTTTTGGAAGAAATTTACCAGACTATTCCCCCAATCCAAATTTCTCCGTCCTCTACAAATGAATAGAACCAATATATTTATAGATTGGTTTACAGAATATCTCCTCACACATTTCGGGGAGTTATTATTCAAATCTCCCATTAAATACAAATAAATGCATATAATTATATAATATGCGTATAAATCCCATGATATTCGGGATTTAATAACCGATTACAACCAATCCCTTAGATATAGGGATTCTCAAACAGTAACTATGTTCACACTTTGCTATTGACATTGAATATTTGAATGCCTTTGAGATCGACTAACCATCACGAGCTCACTACCTCAGTTTGCCTTGGTCTTAACAAGTAACTTTGTCGAGATCATCCCTTCTGAGCTCACAATGCTCGAGCTTGAACTGTCTTGTCCAATTGTAAAAGATGAACCATGAGATTTATACAGTTGTTGAACCTTTGTCATTGTAGCTTCGAGCTCGACTTGTAACCTCAGAACACCTCCGAGTTCACTAATTCCGACGTCGTCCTTTTAATACTCTGTGAGACTGTCCCTAATATTCCCATCAATGCTGATTATATGAAGAATCTTCTTATTTCGAGCTTACATCTTACGAGCCTAGCTTTTGAGATCAAAGTTTCCATTCTCAAAATTTGGGTGCAACAATAACTACTTGTTTATACAGTTGGGAAAAAATATATAATTTGTGAATTTAAAGTAAAATAAATTAATTAATCTTTAAACTATATATAAAATATCCATAAACTATATATAGAAAATACCAATAATTATATGGTTGGAAGAAAACATATAATTTTGAATTTAAAACAAAATAAATAAATTAATTAATCTTTAAACTATATATATCAAATATCTTTAAATTATATATAGAAAATATCATAAAGTATAAAATTTAAGTTTTAAAACAATGAATTATAAAAGAAAAGCAGTTAAAATTTAATTTGTAGAATAAAATAATGAGAAAAAAAATATAAAATAGAAAGAATAGTTTTGAGAGATTTTAGTGCGCCACATCACTTCCTTGAAGCTCTCATTTATATAACTATATAGATTTGAAGCTCTCCTTTATATAATTATACTAGGCTAAAATAACACTAGTTTTGAAATGCCTTCTAAGTGATTGCTAAAATAGCTCATAGAAACTAAAGTTACTACTGCAAAACTAAAACTTTTATGTTGTCATATATATGCGTGACAACTACATTTATATGATTGTATTCAATCAATGCATGCAAAATTAACTTTTAAAATGTAAACATCAAGGCTTAAAATATAAACCACAACTCTTTAAAATTTAAACCACAAAGCTTAAAATGTAAAGCACAATCCTTAAAAATATAAACCACAAGACATAAAATCCAAATCACGACCCTTTAAAAGTTTAACCTCAATTCTTAAAATCTATACCACAATTCTTCAAATTGTAAACCACAAAGCTTAAAATTTAAATCACTAAACCACATGGCTTAAAATTTAAATCACGTCTCTTTAAAATTTAAACCACAAGGCTTAAAATTTAAACCATAACGCTTAAAATTTAAACCACGTCTCTTTAAAATTTAAACCACGAGATTTAAAAGTTAAACCACTAGGCTAAAAATCTAAACCACGACCATATACAATATAAATCATGATCCTTTAAAATCAAAACCACGACTCTTTAATATTTAAACCAATAGTCTTTCAAATTTAAACCACAATGCTTAAAATTTAAACAATGACTCTTTAAAATTTAAACTACAAGGCATAAAATTTAAACCACATCTCTTTAGAATTTAAACACAAGAACTAAAATTTAAACCATAAGGCTTAAAACTTAAAACATGAGACATAAAATTTAAACTGCGACTTCTTAAAATTTAAACCACAAGGCTTAAAAGTTAAACAAATAAACATAAAATCTAAACCACGACGTTATAGAAAAATAGTTACATTTATTCAAAACTCTTTATAACATTATAGAAAAATAGTTTTTACTTTTAAAAATGATAGTTTCTACCTTTTTAAGGGTCAAAACAAGTCACAGAAATAAGAATCGACAGAGAGGTGGAGGTAGAGGTGGGCCGGAGTGAGACAAACCTGCCGGACTGGTGTACGATCGCCGGAGAACACATAGTGGTAGCATGAGCTGAATACGTGGTTGAGGAGCGCTGGAGTGATGTAAATTTGAGAGACTTGTGTACGATCGCCGAAGTGGTGGAGTGAGGTTGATTGTTTTATGACAGAAGAGTTTTAGGGAAAAAGCTCAATAGGTTCTGTTTTACAGGGGTATAATAGGTATATAATATGAAATAGTGGGTATTTTAATAAAAGTTTTAAATTGTCAGTATTAATGAAAGAACTTAATTAAAAACAGGTATTGTACATAATTTTCTCTTCTTTATTTTATAATTTTTTTCTTCTTATATAATTTACTTTAGCTACGATGTTTTTTTTCTAGGACTTCCTCTAAAATGTTATTAGTTAATATGGAAAAAAATATTTCCTCCTTATTTATGAAAATGATCCTCTACCTAAATATAAAGTAATTTTCTTATTTTAGAAAATATTATGTGGTAGTGGCAGATCCAGAATTCAAATTTAGCTGGGGCAATTTTTTTTTAAATAATATAATTAGTGTTATACCCAAAATTCATCAATGCTACGTGGGGGCCCGCGAAGCGATTACGTGTCAAGACAAAGTGGCAAGACCCAACAATCGCCACCAGTCGCCAAGAGGAGTAGCCCTCGCCACTCTCCCAACACTTAGGAAGAGGCGGATCTCGCAAGAGCCGACCTACTTCTCCCACTTTGTGAAGCCAAATGATCCCAGAAGGCTATGTTGGCAAAAATCATAAGGAAAATAGGGTCATAGCCAGTCGCACTAGCCAATCGCCCTAGCTAGATGCACTAGCCAATCAAGTAAACACCACAAGTCCCAGCTAGTCGCCAAGTGTCCTAGCTGGTCGCCAAAGGCCATTGTTGATGGCTAGGATTTCTTTTCGCTCGCTGGTGGCCCTCGCCACCTGAGCCTTCTCTCGCACTAAGGTTCTCGTTCAACCTTTAAATGAACAGGATACGTCGGATTACCATTTTTGGTGAGACAGAAACCTGCCTTCATCCAAGTGTACCGAAAATTATCCTGACTAGGAAAGAAGTTGCCACTGTCAGCTCTTCCCATCTTCACGAGTATAAATAATGCAAATTAAAATGTAACAAGGGTCACAACTCAGAACTAGATCAAACTGCCCCAAGAACTAGATCAAACTCAATGTACTTGTTCTTGAGGGTTCAAAGTTCATCACAAATAATACTGACTAAAGTGGATGCATGTCATCTTTTTTGGGCCAAACCACTATAAATCTTTGTCTCTTTCATTTATTATATGTTGACGTAGTTTTTTCGGAAAGAGAGGATTTCGAAATCCAACAATAGAGAGATTAGCCTTTTTTATAAACTGAATGTATAAGAAATAATGAAAAGTAAGAACACAAAGCACTTACACGATTTTACGTGGTTCAGTGGTTAAAATTTACCTAGTCCACGAGTCACTCTTATTGATCTGTTTTGGTCCCTTGGTGGAATTGTTTATGACAATTTTATTAAAGCTTTTGCACACACAAAGTCGATCCCTTTTTCAGTCCATTCCCCTTATATTTATAGGATATTCTCATGGATAGTTTTGGGTAACTGTACGTTAATATGGTAACTTACAAATTTGGGTAACTTCCTATTTACAAAAATACATGATTCCCTATCAATTTGATATTTGTTATATCGGGTAATATATGCATAATAAAATTTGGGCCTTTATGTGGCGTATAAAAAATCTCCGAGCCTTTTGGGGATCCTTCACTATGCACCAAATTTCCGTGAGTTGAACACATTTTTCGAGCTGGGTGTTGTAGGACTAATATGAACTGACATGGGTCACGTTCAGAGTTTCATGAAGGTGATCCGGGTGGTGTATACCTTGAACTAAAGTGTCGGCATAAGAGGCGATCTAGAGACTATCTGGTTGTTGTATGCTGCCACGTTGACTTGAGCTGCTCACTCCAGAGTTAACAAGATCATCTATGTGTGCTTTTCTTTGGCCCATTGTTCACAACTGGGATTCCACTTTGGGATTTTACACACAAACACAACTATTCAGTTATTGCTCTGTGCAAGTTGACAAAAAAACCAGTCAACATTTTGGTGCTTTCATTGAGAGTGTGAGTCTCAGAGTGTGATCTTCTCACCTACCACCCAAGGTGACCTACCCTATCGCTAGTCATGGCACCTAGGCATGGTCTAGCCAAAGAAAATGGCCTTGCGGTCCCATTAAATTCTCCTCCTCCTTTGACCAACACCGAGGAGGATCCTCATGAGAACATGGAAGAAGGAAATGGTGACCACATCCCCCAACAACCCAAGGAAACCCGGGAGGACGTCTAACCCTAAGAGAAGAGATGGTACAATTGCTTTCCATGAAAGCCGCTGCGGTAGCTGATATTGTTGCCCAGGGACGGGACAAGGAGCAACGCCAGAGAGAGGCGACCCTAAACTTTGAGACAACGATATGCATGGCAGTGAGGCATCACCAAGCTCCTTCAGAGCTACCCCATGCCATGAATGAAGACGGGGTGGAGAAATCGTCCCCTTGTCACTTCAGAAGCATTGTAAATCCTGAGAGATCTTGGTCCCGGGAAGAACAATCCCCTCAGCCTTTGAACCAAAGGGGATAGTGACCACCCCTGGCTTGGGCCCATGGTGAAGGCTTGGTTAGCTGCTCGCTTCGTAGCCAACCACAAAGGTGAGATGAGAGCGCCAATAGCACCCATACTGATAACATTTTTACGTGTGTTGGAGAAAGAGTAAGACCCAGTAATAATTTTGACCTGCGCGAACACCTAAACAACCGATGAGGTAACACCCAAGATTAGAACATGGAAAGCCAAGGTGACTTGCGTGACCATCTGAATAATCGAATGGAAGAACAGGGAGACATTCATAGGTGACCCCTAGTCGCCAACGATCAGGAAGTCCTAGTTTCTACGACCCAGTTCTTGCCTAGATCGAGGAGCTTAGCAAGGCGATCCGGCAAATGGGTGGGACCAAGAATTTCGAGCCCGCTTTGAAGCCGAGAAAGGCAAGCCCATGCTCTCTCATCATCACTAATGCACATATACTTGATAACTTTAGGATGCCACTGATGGAGACCTATGAGGGTAAGGGTGATCCCTTGGAGCACATCAACAACTTTGAGATTCAGATGGAGATTCGCAAGGTGTCGGACAATGTATGATGCAAAGTTTTCCTGGCTAGGTTGGTCGGAGCCGCGAAAAAATGGTTTTGGAAGTACCATCGTAGATCCATTGTCTTCTGGGAACAACTAACTCAAGACTTTTACTAGCAGTTCTACGCCGCATGTGTCCAACCACATGAGGCTAACCATCTTGCCGATGTAAAGCATGACGAGAATGAGACTCTTAAAGACTACATAATGAGGTTAAAAAAGGAAGCTTCTTGCGCCAAGATAGTAGGTGATGAGGGATGGCTAATGGAAATCATGGTGGGATCAGAGTCCAAAGCCCTCTATGGAACAGTTTGACCAAGAAGGCAACCAGTTCGATGGGTGATTTCTTGGACCGTGCTGACAAGTTCATCAAGCTAGACGAGGTGGTGAAAAATGTGGACACGATGAAGAGCAACAACCATTGTCAAAGACGATAAAGGTAACGAGAACAACGACAATAAGAAGAGATCAAGAATTCATCAGGCGTCCCATAGGAAGGGGCAAGACTACAAGAAGCCTATTTTGGAGGGAAGACAGCATGCGTATGAGCCTGGCTTTACCAACTACACTGCCCTAGTCTGGACGCGTGAAGATATCTTCGTAGCGACCGAGAACAAGGCACCCTATAAAAAGACAATTCCAATAAAGAAGGATCCGAGAAGGCGTGACCAGACCAAATACTGTCGCTGCCACAAGGACCATGGTCATGACACAAATTTTGCCAATGTAAGGACAAGATTGAGTTCCTAGTCAGAAAGGGACCCATGGTTGGTTTCATTGATTGCCACCAAGGCCAGAACCAGAACGATGGCCAAAATGACAAAGGGCAAAGACAACGCTCGCCACTAAACTGACTACGATCGTTAGCCTATGTAGGCGAGGTGCCAAAGGTGATAGTAACAAGTGCTTGGAGAGGTATGTGCACGAGTTGCGCCATTAGGAAGATGAAGTGATGATGAATGAAGAGAGACCAAGAAAGGTCTCGTGCATGGAAGAACAAGACATCACTTTTACCAACGAAGATTGAAGACACATTCAATACCCGCACAACGACCAAATTTTCATCAGGGCTCAGATCGCTAACCTAAAGGTGTTGAGGGTCTTAGTTGACAATGACAATGTAGTGTCTCAAAATTTTACTTAGCTAGATAGTAGTAGTATAGTAATAGCTTGTAGTATTTTAGATTTCGTGGTTATTGGTTCAAGCAGGGATTTAGTTGGAAACTCATAGAAACAGTTATAGATTTTATAACTTTAACCTATAGTTTAGAAATATTAATTATAACATAATGTTTCATTAATATAGTTGGTTTTAGAAATATTATTTTTTAAAACCTAAGGTTTAGATAGAATTAATAAGAACGTGACACTTGTCACAAGCATGTTTATTAAGGATTTAAGCATTTTGGATGAATAATTTAATAAAGGATAAATCTAGAAGATCTAGAACCATCCAGTAGCTGTTAAGATCACGTTTTACTCAATCAAAGATGTTTAAACAAATTCAAAATGTGCTGAAAGTGTGCAAAAATGGGTTTAAAATATCATCATATGCCGATATATCGCAGCTATAGGAGTCGATATGTCGCCTACGGGAGATACAGAAAACATGTCGACTTCGCACGAACGAAAGCACGAGACATAGGTAGGGGCGATATATCGCCTAGGGTAGGCGATATATTGGCTCTTGGAGCCATTTTTGAATCTTTGTAGATTGAAATTAGAAACAGCCCCCAACCACTTGGACTTGCTCTTGAACGTTTTTGACTGAGTTCTGAGCATCTGTTGAAACAAAAATTCAAATCTTTTCAATCATTATTCATTTATTTATTCATTTTAAAAGGGGTTAGTTTCACTCCTTGAACTCTATAAATAGGAGCTAGTACTTAACCATTTCACTCATCATTCAAGCATTCTTTAGAGCATCCAAGCTACTAAGATTACTCTAGAGAGAAAACACTTGGGTTTTGGGTTAAAATCTTTTCCAATCTAAGCTTTTCTAAGCACATGGGAAGTAAGATAGAGTGACTTTTTGGTATCAAGGTGTAGATCAGAGTTCTAGATCATCAAAGGTATTCTTACCCTCTTATTTAATCCATCATAATTCTTTTATTTCCTTCCAATTTCTTCCAGATCCTAACTTATTGTTATGGCTTTTTGGTTAGGTGTTTAAGTTTCTTGAAACTTAAGGTTTTTGGTAAGTTTATACTTTGATGGTTTATTTCTCTTTTTCATCTCCTTTTCTTTAGAAACTCATGGCTTTTACTATTGGTTTTAGGAGTGTTCCAATCCCGTTCTTGTCTCCAATATCCTGATTTTTGGTAAGGAAAATATGTTATATTATATGTGTTTATATGATGTGTTATGATATGTTTATATGCTATGATATGTGCTATGTATATACGCACAAATATGTTTTGTAGTCACTTGGGGCTTATAGTTGCTTAGATAACAAACCCCAAGAATTTTATCATTATCGTGGTTTAGAGTTATGAATTACCCTACCTTGATTAGTAGACAGAGGATCTAGATAGGTTATCATATACTATTTTGTAATCTAACCTACCTCGATTGGTAGTTTGAGGACCTAGATGATTTTATCACATGCTACGGTAATGAGTTAATGGCCATTAATATTGTACTCCTATATGATATACATTTTCACGTCATATGTTTTATAGTATATGTTTTATGATATAGTTATGATTTATGATATATGTTATTAGTAGATTTTCCTTGCTGGGCACTAGGCTCATTCCTTTTAATTTAGATGGTGTAGGAAAATGAACTTGGAAGGTGGGGCAGATTCATGGCAGCTTGGCATGTGTATTGGGGATGGATGGATTGAATGGACTGCGGGAAGATCAAGGATGACGTTGTTTAAAGTCTTTTAATTTATGTTTTATGTATTTCCGCACTTAGTATTTAAACGATTGATTAAAGTTTATGTTTTTATGTTTTATGTACTAAACAATGGGTACCTATAACTTATTTTGTATTTCATACCGTATTTTGGATTTTTAATAAAGTTCTAATAGTTTATTTATGTATGTATTCCAAAATAATAGTTATGTTTAGTAGTTTTTAATAGTCCGAGGTCTAGAATTAGTCGGGGAATTACAGACAATTCCATCTATATTTTGTACAAGTTATGCCTGGATAAAATGAATCTATCAGCTCGCAACCCGTGCCATGCTCAACAAAAATCTACCGGTTCAATGGGAAGTGCTTGGCCCCTATTGGATCAATTAAACTCTCAATGACTTTAGGCGATCCATTTTGGAGAGCAACCTGCATGGCGACAATGTCGTGCTAGGACGTACTGTGCTTATTGATCTGTGAGCCATAACATCTATATGGAACCTCACAATCAAGTTTTCCACGAGTGAAGGTATCGGCTGTGTAAGAGGAAACTAGTGAGAGGCACACAAATGTTACAACACGTCAATCATCAAAGCTAAGAAAGGAAGTGACACTTGTGCAAACACGATCTTTGATAACAGAGATTAGTCTAAATGGCGAGGCTCTGATGGGCGAGGTCGGGACAGGAGAGGCTCTGATGGTCGAGGCCACGATAGAAGACGCCGTGGGAGATGAGGCCTTGACTGGTGAGTCCACCCTTGGTGAGGATTCCAGTGGTGACAATGGAGATAGCGTCACCGTCGATGGCGAGCGAAGTCTAAATGCCTTATGAAATAAGTCTCAAACCGGGAAGAAGTTAGATCCTCGCTTTGGGAACGACGAGAGACCTGTTGGACCGGTTGAAGAGCATGAAGAACTAGAGTTAAAGGATGTCGACCCCACTCGGAAGGCGAGGGTCGGGAAGAACCTGAATGATGATGTAAAGGCAAATATATTTCTTACGAAAAAATTAAGACGTCTTCGCGTGGTCCCATGGCGACATGGTAGGCATCAATCTGTCAGTCATAAGCAATGACCTAAAGGCACTCACAGTCTGCCAGAAGCGACATTCATTGGATGCTGAGAGGGGAGGCGTTGAAGGTAGAAGTTGGAAGAGAATGACTTCATTCAAGAGGCCTTTTATCCCTTATGGGTCGCGAACCCAGTGCTTTTGCACAAACTGAATGGGACTAGGAGAGTGTGTATTTATTTTATCAACCTCAATAAAGCATGACCCAACGAATATTTTATGCTTCCTCGGATTGACTAGTGCGTTGATGCCACATCCAGACACGAGTTATTATCATTCATGAATGCTTACTCTAGGAACAATTAGATAAAGATGTATCCTTTAGACTAGGAACATACATCATTCATGACGAACATAGGCATGTATTGCTATAGGGTGATGCCCTTCGGCCTAAAGATTAAGTCCGGAGCCACCTACAACAATTAGTTAACAAGATGATAAAGGATTAAATTTGAAAGAACATGGAGGTTTACATCGATGAAATGCTAGTTAAGTCCAAGAAAGCTTCGGGGGAATGTAGCTGATCTAGAAGAGGCTTTCACCATTCTGCATCGGTACAACATGAAGTTGAACCCACAAAAGTGTTCATTTGGGGTCGCTTCTAGGAAGTTTTTGGGGTACATCATCAATTCTAGAAGAATCGAAGAAAACCCATACAATATCAAGACCTCATAAATATGGTGTCCCTTAAGCGAACAAAAGATGTACAAAGTATGACTGGGAGGGTCGTTTCCCTCGATCGCTTCATTTAAAAGTCCACTGATAAGTGCATTCCATTTTTCAACCTCCTTAGGGGAAGTAAGAAATTCGAATGGATAAAGGAATGTGACCAGGCTTTTCAAGCGCTAAAAACCATTTGGTTTAGTTTCCTGTCGTGTCCAAACCCATCAATAGTGACAACTTGTACCTGTATATGGCCATCTCTGACCATGCATCGAGGGCAACGTTAGTTTAAGATAAGGATAACGTAAAACACCTCATCTATTATTTCTAAAAGCTAGTAAAATATACCAAGACACGAGACCCCCATATGGAGAAGCTTGCTTACAGTTTGGTGTTGGCATCCTAGAAACTACAACCATACTTCCAAGCTCATCTGATCAAGGTGTTGACAGACCAACTCTCAGACAAGTCTTGTAGTGAACCGATGCATCAGGTTGCCTGTTAAAGTGGGCCATTGACTTGGGACAGTTCGAGATTGCCTATCATCCAAGAATAGCGATACAGGGACTAACCCTTGCTGACTTCATCATAGGGAGCAGTCAGCGACCGGAGGCGATGGATGAAGACCATAACGCTATGGCATTCCTAATCTTAGTTACCCCGGAAGTTCACCATATCCATTGTGTGCTAAGGTTTGGTTTTGCCGCAATGAACAATGAAGCTGAGGATGAGGCGTTATTAGCAGCATTTTGCATGGCAATAGAATTAAAAGCTAAGTGCCTAAAGATCAGAAGCGACTAACAATTGGTTGTCAGCCAAATCCTTGCTGAGTACCAGGCCCGCGGACTATGCATGACCACCTACCTCACGAAAGCCAAGTACATGCTTTTTGAGTTCAATAGCTACACGATCGAGCAAGTCCCTAGAAAAAAAAATCCAACACTGTTTCGTTAGCAAAGTTAGCGAGCACGAGATATGTGGAGACACTCAACGTCATTCCAATTGATTTACTTGTGGCGCCAAGCATCAGCCTATTAACGAGAGATACACCACTGGTGACCGCACCCTTGGCAACACTACCATTGGCAACCACAACAGTGGTGATCCCAATACCTCGATGTTAATCGATGAAGAAGACACATGGATGACCCCCGTCGCCAAATACCTAAGTGAAGGTTTTCTCCCATCTGATCAAAACTTAGCAAGGAAGATGCTTTACCAAGCACTCTGCTATGTCATACAGGATGGTTGCCAATAGAGAAGGAGACATTTGATGCCGCTACTGAGATGTGTCTCTAAGGAGGAGACCCAAACCTTGTTCCAATAAGTCCACGAAGGATTTTGTGGTGATCACGCTAGGGGGCAGAGCCACTTTAAGAAGATATTTTGGTAAGGTTATTTCTTGCCCACCATGAATGAGGAATCTATGGAGTACATGAGGAAATGCGACAAATGCCAAAGGTTTGACAAAATTCTAAGAGCCCCTCTGAATGAATTAAAGCAGATGTAGAGCCCATGGCCTCTTACAGTTTAGGAGAATGATTTGATAGGCCAACCCCCTACAGGACATGGTGAAGTGAAGGATGTAGTGGTCGTCGTAGACTATTTCACCAAATGGTGCGAAGTGGAGCCATTAGTGACCATCACTTCCAAAGAAGTGTTGGAGTTTGTCATGATGAACATCATATGCCGCTATGGGTTGCCGTACAAGATTGTGTCTGATAATGGGACTCAATTCGATAGCGGACACTTCACAAATTTTTTGTTCGCCATGGAATTTTGAAGAGCTTTTCAGCAGTGGCACACTCGTAGGCGTACAAGAAAGTAGAGGCTGTTAAAAATACCCTCGAAGACACTTTGAAAAAATTCCTAGAAGAAGTAAAAGGAACATGGCCAAATGAACATCTAGAGGTACTATGGTCATACAAGACCATGACCAGGACTTCCACTGGTCACACACTGTAGCATCCTGAAAATCCCTACGGATGTTCTTTACTTTGGTTAGTGTATCGAGAGGACATAATTGACTATTTGTGAAATTATATGTTTATAAATGAGTATATATATATGTGCGATTATGTGAGTTTAATTATGTTTAAGTCCCATTCTTGATAACCATGGACATTTTTGTAAATTTAACCTATTGAGGGTATGTTTGTAATTATATGCTATGTGCTGTGTGAATTTGGCATTGGTGGGTCCTGTCAAGAGGAATTAGTGGAAAGTCACAAAGAGAAGTAATTGGCGCTTAGTTGAAATTATGGTAATAATTGGGAACTTTTATGGAAATAGAGGAAAATTGTGGTATTATTGCAAATAGTAATGAATTACTAGGCCACCCTTGAGGTTAATTAAGAAAAAGAGATGAGTGAAGGGTAAAATGGTCTTTAGACTTTAAAAGTAGAGAAAACCTTGGCTGGAGGGTTCCTTGTACGAATAAACTCTCGCTCTCTTTTGGTTTTCATGAGAGTTCTAGAGCACTAGCTTAAGGGAAAATGTGGAATTTGATTTCTTAAACTATTGGAGGAATTTAGAAAAAGTTTAAGCATTAAAGAAGGGAAGAAACTTATTCATCTCTACACTTAAGGAAAATTTGATTTAGAAAGAGGCAATAACATCACTTCTTACTTTTGAGCTTGTTCATCTTTGTTCTTGAGTAGTGTGGTGGTTTTGGTCCAATTTTTGTAATTTGGTGGCTGGGGTTAGTTTGTATGGATATATGGTGATTAGAAACCTGATTTTAATGAAATAAAATTTGAATTCAAGCTGGAAAACTAGAAATTTCCTTGAGTTCTTGAATTTTAATGAAAATATGGATTTTGGCCTAAAGCTTTGAATTTTGAGTTTCGGGTTGTAATTTGAAGTTTAAATGGTGTTAGTGAGTGTATGTTGACTTGTATAAATGTTTTGGAGTGTGATTTTTGAGTTTGAGAAAGGTTGGAGTCGAATTGGACAAGTTTGAAAATTGGAAAAACGTAGAGGAATAAGCCTTGTAATGCAATGGTCGACTGAGCTATATGGGATGGTTGACCAACTTACCTTTATGTGGGGTTGGCCGTTTTGGCCAGATAGTCGATCGACCTAGGGGGTTGGTCCACCAACCGGTTTTGACAGAGTGAGTTTTGACCATTTTTTGTGGGAAATTGCAGGGGAAACCTGGGGTTCCTGGGCCAGGTTGTTGGGAAATATTTAAGCATGTTTAAGGTGTATTTTGGGCTTAGTTATGCTTGTACAAGTATGGGTCAAGTGGAGTTATGAGAAACTAAATCAATGTTATAATAATTGTGACTTAGGGCTATTCTGAGAGCTTTACGGGGAGGGGATAACATCTAGGCCGCTACTTTATAGCTTGTGGAAATGCAAGTAAGAAAACTGTGATTGCACATAGATCGGGACATGACTCGATTATTTATATATATATATATATCTGTGTGGAGGTTGGTAACCTTACATAAATAATTGTATTTAATTATATCATAACTATTTTGATTGATCGACATGGGCCGAGATAGAAAATAAGCATGTAGTATGTAGGCTGTAATGGCAGGGCAACCTAGGGGTTGTTGTGGACACTTGCCCGGCGCAGGCCGTAAGCTTGGTGCCCTAGTAATGCACCTTGATTGGCGTAGGCCGCATAGATTGTTTTTTACTGATATGGAATTGTTTAATATGTGTAAGGCATGCTAATTGTTAATTGTATATGAAATGAGATATGTTATGCTTGTGAAGTGTTCTTGCTGGGCCTTGGCTCATGGGTGCTCTATGGTACAGGTAAGGGCAAATGAAAAGCAGACAAGCCATGAGTTGGAGATCTTAGGAGTGGCGCGCACGTGTTTGGCCTACTCGGCCACCACGATTGGTGTATTTTGAGAGACTCAGTATAGAAGTCCTAATTTTGTCACTTAAGTCGATTGTATTGTGAACCGAGTTTGTAATTATGTTTTAAACTATGTTTTGCAAGATCCTGTGTAAACTCTTTCATAATCTTAATGACAGTTTAAACTTTTTATCCAAAGATTTTATTAAGTGGATCTTATTTTAAATTAATTACACTTTTTAGTCTAAACAACTCGGTTAGCGAGTTATGTACTATTTTAAATAAATAGTTTGACGACTCTAGGGTATTAGGGCGTTACAACTTGGTATAAGAGTGTACCAAGGTTTATGGTTCCTAGAGATTGACTGAACATGTACGCTCATTGCTAAATACTAGCTCGACTCATGGTTTTGTTGGTAATGTAAAAATACTTGTGTTAATTGATTATTTGAATTATATGCCCTATCTGCATGCTAGCATAGGAATCATGATATATATTGATAGGGCATGGCCCTCTTAACTTTATATGTATATGGTATGTGTTAATTGAGCTTATTTGTGCTATGTGATTGTCCGGTTGGATCGAGGGGTGGGTTTTGGATGTTGTTATCATGCCTAATACGTTGTGTCATTGATTGTAGGAATATTTGAAAGTTATGCCTCAATGATAAAATGGACTCAGTGGTGCCAGTATCGAGGTCGAAGATGACAACCAGGGTTAGGACCCTCCACCTGACCCACAAAATTGGCAACAAATGTTTGCAAAAATGCAACTAGACTTCAATGATATGAAGATGAGCTCAGGGTGTTGAGGCACCATGTTTCCCCATGGGATGTTGAGTTGCAGGTTCCATAGGCTGTGGTGCCGGTGTTGACACAACTTGAGGTTGAGAACAGGTGGGAGCCACTATATAAAAGATTCAGAAAGCAACACCCTCCAACCTTTGTGGGAGGTCCTGACCCACTGCGAGTAGTAGTGGATGAGTATGATTACCTCCATCCTATATTTTATGAGGGTGGCAGATATCGATAGAGTGGCTTGGGCCAACTAATGTTGAGGGATGATGCCCGCATTTAGTGGGAAGTGGTATCCCAAAGAAGGAATATCACTACTGTGAATTGAGATAAGTTCAGAGACCTGTTTAATGAAAAGTACTACAACAATGTAGTTTGAGTTGCGAAGGCAGATGAATTTACCAGTTTAGTACAAGGCAAGATGACAGTTACTGAATATACGTTGAGGTTTGATAGATTGGATAAATTTGAACCAGACTTGGTGTCCACTGACGCAGTAAGAAAGGATTGTTTTGTTCAAAGGTTGAATGATGTGATAGCTCGAGATGTCAGGATTACATCAATGCTTGGGACGGCCACTTATGCCTAGGTAGTTGAGAAGGCCCCTACTGCTAAGGGTGATAAGGATCAGATCTGGAGAGAAGGTACCACACTACGTGATGCTCAGAGGATCGTACCTCCATTTACTGGTTCTAGTAGGGGCAGTGGCCCCAGTGAGTAGAAAAGAAAGACCCTAGATACTTTTACCACTCCTGGCCCAGATAGAAGAGTTTGGGATGCTTTGGGTGGCTGATAGGGTGGAGTAAAAATTTGGAGAAGTTTTCCAGAATGTGCCAGATGTAGGCGACATCATTTAGGAGAATGTCAGGCCAAGGCATGTTTCCTTTGTGGGATCATGGGTCACCTTAAGAAGGATTGCCCCAAGAAAAAAAAAAGAGGAATTGAAGAAAAGTGACAGCTTGGCTCCAGCTAGAGTGTTCGCATTGACCCAGACTGAAGCTGAGGCTAGTCCCTCAGTTCGACCACGTTAGATAACTAATACCAGTTCTTCCTTTACTGTATTGATTGACTCGACTGCTACACATTCATTTGTATCCACTAGGGTGATAGATCGACTTTGTAGGCCTTGTAATTTATATGCTTTGGGGTTGTGGACTTTATTACCTACTAGTGAATTGGTAGTCTCAAGGAGATAGATTAGAGCATTGCCACTAGAAATAAACAATAGAGAATTATTTGTGGATTTAATTGAGTTGACGATGGATGACTTTGATATGATTTTGGGAATGGACTAGTTAACTATGAATGGGGCAACAATAGATTGCAAACGAAGGATGGTAACCTTCGAGCGTAAGGGTGAGGATGTGTTTGTGTTTGTGGGGGCTATGGATGGACCTCGAGTTCCTATGATTCAATATTGAAGACAAGAGACCTAGTGCAAGAAGGATGCATAAGATTCCTAGCAAGTGTGGTGGATACCACTAAGGTTGATCCAGTTGAACCAGAAGATACCAGGTTGGTTTGTGAATTCCTTGATGTGTTTCCAGAACACCTGCCAGGGTTTCCACCACATTGGGAGATCGAATTTGTCATAGAATTGGCACTAGGGATGCAACCAGTATCAAGGGCACCTTATAGAATGTCGTCAATAGAATTGAAGGAATTGAAGATTCAATTGCAGGAATTACTTGATTTAGGGTTCACCAGGCCTAGCTTCTCACCGTGGGGTGCTCCAGTATTGTTTGTGAAAAAGAAAGATGAATCATTAAGGATGTACATTGACTATCATGAACTGAACAAGTTAACCATTAAGAACAAGTATCCATTGCACAGAATTGATGACTTGTTTGACCAGTTGCAAGGTAAGACTGTGTTCTCAAAGATAGATCTTCGATCTGGTTACCATCAGTTGAGAATCAAGGAGGAGGATGTACCAAAGACAACTTTTCGCACAAGATATGGGCACTGTGAGTTCTTAGTTATGTCTTTTGGAATGGCTAATTCCCCAACAACGTTCATGGATTTGATGAATAGGGTATTTAAAGATTATTTGGATAAATTTATAATTGTCTTCATTGATGACACATTGGTTTATAATACAATCAAAGACAAACCATGGACAACACCTCCGTTTGGTGCTACAGAGGTTGAAATAGCATAAGTTATATGCTAAGTTCAAGAAATGTGAATTCTGGTTACCTTAAGTAACATTCCAAGGCCACATTGTTAGTAAGGATGGGATTTTAGTAGATCCAACCAAAATAGAGGCAGTAAGAGATTGGCCAAGGACAAGAAGCGCTTCAGAGATCATAAGTTTCCTTGGGTTGGTCGGGTACTACTGACGATTTGTTGAAGGTTCTCAAGAATTGAAACATCTTTATTGGAACTGACACGTAAGAATTCAAAGTTTGTCTGGGCGAACAGGTGCGAGAAAAGTTTTCAAGAATTGAAGCAATGATTGATTACTTCTCTAGTTTTAAGTCTTCCATCAGATCAAGAAAAGTTTGTAGTATAGTGTGATGCTTCAAGGCAGGGGTTAGGTTTTGTTTTATTGCAAGCTGGGAAGGTGATCGCCTATGCCTGAGGACAGTTAAAATAGTATGAACAAAGATATCCCACTCGTCATTTGGAATTGGCAGCGATGGTATTCCCATTGAAAGTATGGCCGCATTACTTGTATGGAGAAAAGTGTGAAATATACACTAACCACAAGAGTTTGAAATACTTATTCACACCAAAAGACTTGAACATGCGACAAAGACTCTGGTTTGAGTTAGTAAAGGATTATGATTGTAAGATCCTATATCCTCCAGGGAAAGCGAATGTAGTGGCAGATACACTGAGTTGGAGGGGCCCGGGGCAATTATTTAGCTCAAAACAAATATCAGAAAAGTTAGCTGAAGATATGAAAAGAACGATAATAGAACTTGTGGTTGGTTAGTTAGCCAACATTACTCTCGAGTCTACACTCTAAAGAATAAGAGAAGCTCAGAGAGAAGATCCCTAGTTAAGAAAACATAGGGAGGACATCTTAGTTGGAGTGGTTAAGGACTGTACTATTTCAGAGACAGACATGTTAAGGTACAAGGTGCGGATTTGTGTTCCGATGGATTCTAGTATTACACGAGAGATTCTAGATGAGTCTCATGCAACTCCTTATTCCTTGCATCTCGGCACAATGAAAATGTATCAAGATTTGAAATATTTGTATCGGTGGCCAGAGATGAAGAAAGATGTAGTTGACTATGTGGCCAAGTGCCTAACCTGTCAGCAGATGAAGGTTGAACATCAGAGGCCCGTAGGATTGCTACAACTTTTGGGGATTCCTGAGTGGAAGTGGAGAGATATTTCCATGGATTTCGTGTTTGGGTTACCGAAAATGGTAGGGCAGCATGACTAAGTGTTGGTGATTGTAGATAGATAAACCAAGTCAGCCCACTTTCTACCTATGAGAACAAACTACATAGTGGATCAATATGCTGAATTGTATGTGAAGGAGATTGTGCGTCTCCATGGGGCTCCGAAGTCAATAGTTTCAGATCGGGACCCCACATTTACTTCTAAGCTTTGGGAAGGCCTACAAAAGGTTATGGGTACCTAGTTAAAGTTCAGTACAACATATCATCCTCATATAGATGGACAATCTAAGAGGATAATTCAAATATTGGAGGATATGCTACAGGCATGCGTATTAGACTTTGGGGGAGCCTGGAGTAAATATCTTCCTTTGATTCAATTTTCCTATAATAACAGCTATCAGTCAACTATCTGAGTGGCTCCATATGAGATGTTGTATGGTAGGAAGTGTAGGTCGCCCACTTATTGGGACGAAATGGGTGAGAGGAAGTATCTAGGCCCTGAAGTAGTTCAGAAAACAAGTGAGGCCATTGAGAAGATTAGAGCTTCAATGCTCGCTTCATAGAGTAGATTGAAAAGTTAATCGGATCAGAAGTGTAGAAACGTGGAATTTCAAGTGGGGGACTATGTGTTTCTTAGAGTTTCCTCATTGAAAGGGGTAAAATGTTTTGGAAAGAAAGGCAATTTGAGCCCGAGGATTGTTGGACCTTTTGAAGTCTAGGAAAGGATTGGAGAGGTGGCTTATAGGGTAGCTATGCCTCGAGATTTATCAGGAGTTCACAACATATTTCATGTATTGATGTTTCGGAAGTATGTATCAGATGCTACTCATGTGCTGAGTTATGAGAATACGGAGTTAGACCAGGATTTGTCCTATGAGGAGAGGCCAATTAGGATTTTAGACAGAAAAGACAATGTATTACGGAACAAGACTATTTCACTCATGAAGGTGTTATGGAGGAGTAACAAAATAGAAAAGGTGACTTGGGAACTTGAGTCAGACATGCGTTATCTGTATCCCGAGCTATTCAGATAAATTTCGAGGATGAAATTTCTATAAGAAGAGGATAATTGTAGCGTCCCAAAAATACATATGGATGTTCTTTACATTGGTTAGTGTGCCGGGAGGGCATAATTGACTATTTATGAAATTATATATTTATAAATGAATATATATATATGTGTGTGTGATTATGTGAGTTTAATTATGTTTAAGTCCCATTCTTGGTAACCATGGACATTTTTGTAAATTTAACCCGTTAGAGGTATGCTTGTAATTATATGCTCTGTGTTTTGTGAATTCGGCATTGGTGGGTCATGTCAAGTGGAATGAGCAGAAAGTCACAAAATGAGGTAATTGGCACTTAGGTTAAATTGTGGTAATAGTTGGGGACTTTTATGTTTAGTGACTTTTATGGAAATAGAGGGAAATTGTGGTATTATTGCAAATAGTGATGAATTACTAGGTTGGCCTTAAGGTTAATTAAGGGAAATAGATGAGGGAAGGGTAAATGGTCTTTAGACCTTAAAAGTAGAGAAAACCTCGGCTGGAGGGTTCCTTGTACGGATAAACACTCTTTCTCTTCTTTTTATGGTTTTCTTGAGAGTTCAGGAGCACTAGCTTAAGGAAAACACATGGAATTTGATTTCTGAAACTATTGGAGGAATTTCGAAGGAGTTTAAGCATTAATGAAGGAAGGGAATACAACTTAATCATCTCCATACTTGAGGAAACTCAGATTTGGAAAAAGGAAATAACTTCACTTCTTACTTTTCAGGTTGTTCATCTTTGTTCTTGAGGAGTGTTGGTTGTTTTGGTCCAATTTTTGTAATTTGGTGGCTGAGGTTAGTTTTTATGGATATATGGGGATTACAAACCTAATTTTTATAAAATTTAAAGTTGAATTCAAGTTTGAAAACCAGAAATTGCCTTTAGTTCTTGAGTTTTAATGAAAATAAGGATTTTGACATAAAGCTATGAATTTTGAGCTTGGGGTTGTAATTTGAAGTTTAAATCGTGTTATTGAGTGTATGTTGACCTGTATACATGTTTTGGAGTGTGATTTTTTAGTTTGGGATAGGTTGGAGTCGAATTGGGCAAGTTTAAAGCTGGAAAAATGCAAAAGAATAAGCCTCTGTAATGCAATGGTCGACCGACCTATAGGGGACGGTCGACCGACTTAGGGGGTTGGTTGACCGACTGGTGATGAGAGAGTGGGTTTTGACCCTTTTTTGTGGGAAATTGAAGGGGAAACCTAAGGTTCTTGGGCCAATGTTGTTATGACATGTCTAAGCATTTTTAAGGTGTATTTTGGGCTTAGTTATGCTTGAACAAGTATGGGTCAAGTGGAGTTATGAGAAACTAAATTAATGTTATAATAATTGTGGCATAGGACTATTATGAGTGCTTAATGGGGATCGCATCTGGGTCGCTACTTTATAGCTTGTGGAAATTCAGGTAAGAAAAATGTGATTGCACATAGAGTAGGGCATGGCCCAATTACTTATATATATCTGTGTGGAGGTTGGTGGCCTTACATGAATAATTTTATTTAATAATATCATAATTTTTGTGATTGATTGGCATAGGCCGAGATCGGCAATAAGCATGTAGTATGCAGACCATAATGGAAGGGCCACCTAGGGGGTGTTGTACACATTCGCCCGGTGCATGCCTCAAGCTTTGTGCCCTGGTAACACACCTTGCTTGGTATAGGTCGCACAGATTGTTTCTAACTGAAATGGAATTGTTTAATACTTTTAAAGCATGCTAATTGTTAATTGTATCTGAAATGAGATATGCTATGCTTGTAAAGTTTTCTTGCTAGGCCTTGGCTCACGGGTCTCTATTTTGTAGCTAAGGGCAAAGGAAAAGCAGGCCAACCATGAGTTCGAGATCTTTGGAGCGGTGCATATATGTTTGTCCTACTCTACCACCACGGTCGGTGTATTTTGAGGTACTTGGTGTAGAAGTCCTAATTTTGTTGCTTAGGTCGATTGTGTTGTGAACTGAGTTTGTAAATATGATTTAAACTATGTTTTTCGGGATCCAATGTAAACCTTTTTACAATCTTAATGATATTTTAAAAAAATTTATCCAAAGATTTTATTAAGTGGATCTTATTTTAAATTAATTAAACTTTTGAGTCTAAACAACTCGGTTAGCGAGTTAAGTACTTTTTTAAATACCTAGTGTGATGGCTCTAGGGTAGTAGGGAGTTACACACACCCTTTGCACTTGCCTGTGGCTACGAGGCGATGCTACATGTTGAGATAGATGCCCCACCGCATAGAAGGTTGAACTATGATCATTGGTAGAACGACGCACTACTTGCCGAGTCCCTAGATCTTATTGACGAAAAATGGGAGCAAGCTAACTTGCAGGTATAAACCTACCAGCGGAAGGTGGCTCACTATTTCAATGCTCGTATCAAGGATAGAAAGTTCTCCATTGGAGGCCTTGTCCTTTGTTGTGTGTTCCTCATTACACATGACCCTTCTGTCGGGATCCTAGGCTTGAACTGGGAGTGGCCTTACTTGGTAGAAGGAGTCATGCAACCAAGAACATACAAACTAGCAAGGCTCAATGGCGAGCCAGTCCTAAGTCTTGGAATGGAGACCACCCAAGAAAGTATTATCAGTAATAGGGTCGGTACCCAACTTTTTTAATTAGAGACAAGTGTTTAGGCAGTCCCTCTTAATATAATTATTTTGAGTTTTTGCGTTCCTTTTTAGTGAGCACTATTTATTGGCTCGTAAGGCACAATCAATGAGAATCAAAATAGAAATCCTTAGGACAGTCTTGATTTCTCCAAATCCCTTGTAAGATCTAATCACGAATGGAAAACCCCATTGATTTAGGCCAACCGATCAAGAGAAAGTAAATTTACAAAGGACCTAAGGGGCTGTGACCAGTTCTCAGGACTGGTCGCAGAAACATGAGAGCCATTGCAGGTGATCGGGCGATCACAAAAACTTTCCCTTTGTGCAAGCCACTACATGCAACCTGGAAAAATAATCAGTTCGCCAAGATTGATGAGAGCCATCACAAGCGCGGGAGGGGCCCTTCGCAGCCCCCCTGGTCAATAAAATGGCTGGTCACATTACAAGTGACTAGGCACCCTCGCTCTCCTAGTCACTTGGGGGAAAAAAGGGATATCATGCGCATGGAAGAATGCAACAAAAAATGCAAAGTTCACATGAAGTGCATATGGAACAAAGAAGAGTGCATGTAAAGTTCATGCAAGTCGCATACAGAATGAGGCATGAGCAGACAATAGGGAAAAAATGCAAAATTCAGAAACTTTTGCAAAGCAATAGTAGGCATGGCTACAAAAAAGTAAGCAGAGTCATTATCAATATATACATAAAAAATCGACCTAGGTAAGGCCAACGTTCATATAGACAAGAGCGAAGCTCAATGTAAAGCAAAACAAAAATGAACTAAAAATAGCATTAAGAGTCTATGTGGGGTCGGTGGGATGGTCGTCGTCATCGAGAACCCCCTAACCGGTAGCACCTTCACTAAGGGCTACCTCACCGGTGGTGCTCACATCAGAGGCTACCTCACCAATGAAAACCTTGCTGGGGGCCACCTTGCAGCATGACCATCGCCAGAAGTGACCCCCTCAACATTGCCTCGCTCTAAGACATCCTCGCTAGCGAAATCCTCAACAACAACTTCAATAACAGCGTTCTCCGAACCTTCGATACTGCCATTCTCGACTTCTCCCATCTCCTTGGCAAGGAGAGTCTTGCAGTAAGTCAAGATGTTCGTGGAAGCTAGCTCTCCCATGAATCTAAAGCAAGTCTGTAGTTGAACCACCAAAGAGAAAACAACATATTGTTAGTCTTCTTGCTACTGCCCCTGTGAACTTCCTCGACCTCACGACAGAGTTTATCACACTCATCCATGTGAATCACATAAACAACATCATGTTTAATCTTCCAGGCAATGGCATCATGTTGGGCATGCTCCACAACTCTGGTGGCATCCTCGCAAGCGGAACAAGCCTTCATGAGCTCTTGGTCTGTGGCAACAAGTGCGGAGTGGGCACTCTTAAGATCCGAAAAGGGAACTCTTGATGTTTAAGCAGGTCTTTAGAAAATCCTCGGTCTCCCACTCGAGTTGACGATGAAGGTTCACCACGGTCAGCACCGCCTGAAAAGCAAAACAAATTGTGAGAATAATTATAAGAAGCGAAATACATATTAAAAAAAGGAAATGAGACAAGTCAAAGTGGTCACCATAATAGTGTTCTCTATTTGCTGCCGGGATAAATCGAGACAGGGACCTGTGGTTGCCAATGGCCAGCTACAGAGAATACAAGGGCCCAGTGCCACAAACTCTAGCATCCCTTTCGCCATGCTGATGACTTCTTGAAGGGGCGCAATGTTGGGGGTTAGGCTATGAACAACCTTAATTTTGTGATACAACTCAAGACAAAAGAAACAAGTAATATAACTTGATGACAGTAAAACATAAATTACATAAACATAAAGAGATCAAAGTGTAGAGTAGACTTTTCTTGAATAACAACCCTTAGAATATAAAATCACAAAGCTATGATTTAATGTGAAAAACAAAAGTTGAATTGCTTGACACAAATCTAGATTTGTTGTCCAAAAATATCTATTCCTAGCCTTCTATATGAAAATTCTTGATGCTATTACAATGGAATGATATTGGGATACACAAGCCTTAGACCATCATATAAGACAAGCTTTCTTGATGAAGGTCTTGGAGAAAACTAGTAATCTTGAAAGCTAGAGAGAGAGAGTTCTTCTTTCAGAGAGAGAGGGAGGTGAGTGATCAATCCACCAATTAACTCATATCAACCCAATAAATAGTATAGGACCCTCATTAGACTCAACTGATAACATTAGAGAATTTAAATTTAAGTTTTGGAGCTAAAACTTGTAACTATACGGACATGCATGTACAACCCAGACGATGTGTGGCGCCCTACTTATCCAGACTGTTACACTGTGTTTTTTAAAAGGTGCTTAACTTGTTAAGATAGTCATTTGGACTCGAAAGTGTAGTTAAGATTAATGTGGTTTTGGTGCTAAAAATTTTTGTCAATAGAATTAAACTTTTCATTGAAAGGTTTGAATATATACAAGGGATCCGAAAAAGTTTTAAACAAAATACAATTATATCCAAGGTTACAAAAATAGTCGACCTAACAGGAAATTTTTTACTTAAACCATAAGTCCCTCATAATGCTTCTCTACCGTGGTAGCCAAGTAGGCTGAGTATGTACACGCCACCCCTAGACCTCTCCAACTCATGGTTGGTCCAATTTTCCCTTGCCTTAACATGCACCACAAAGAACCTGTGAGCCAAGGCCCAACAAGAAAACCCAACTAGGCAAAGAAGTGTTCGATTAACTTATCAACAAGTATCCGATCTATGCAGAATAGGTGCATACTGCACCCCCATAGTAGCCCTGCCATAATGGCCTACATTCCACATGATTATCGCCGATTACAACCCCTAGCCAATCAATCACAAAAAATTACAAAAAAAATGTAATATATGTAATTATAGAGTAAAGACATTCAACTCTAAACATATTCAGGGCACGGTCATAAATACATTCACAAGTCAGGGCTATGCCTTATAATTAATGCATGTGCCAGTTTTCTTACCTCGAGTCCCGTGCGAAAGCTGAAATGACCTTGATTGTGATCCTTTTCATGAGCCTCACGAAACCCTAGTCACAACATGAATGGTATACTTATCAGGGATTAAATCCAAATTCCGAGTTCAAACCAAAACTTTAGCTCTTGGGCTTCTAATCTCACTCAACACTAGAGTGGAATCATTCCCCCGAGCCTGAAAGAGGGCCCCCAGAACAGGCCCTAAAGCCTTCGAACCAAATCACAAAAGTTTCAGAAAACCCCTGTTTCGGGGCACCTGGCCTGGTCGCGCCCATAGAAAGTTGGGGCTCTCTAGGACGCTAGCGCATTCGTGCACTATCCCAGCGCAGTTGCGCTGGTAGCCTAGAAACCCCAAGTCAAATTCGAAACTCCCTGGTTTCTGAGAAACTTGCACGGTCGCGCTAGGTCGTTAGAAACCCAAAACGAGCCCAAATTTTAAGTGTTCTTCCCCAATTCGATAATTGCAATTTTTCCCAGCATTTCAGATCCAAATTTGACCCAAAAGTCGATTCCTAGTAAATTAAACACATATTAAAGACTTCAAAACACTAGCATCACCAATATGCAACACTATAATACCCAAAACTTACCAAAAACGCATTAAAATCACAATTTGCCATAGTTGAGTTTGAAACTCAACTTCCATCCCAAAAATATGAGAATCCCAACTAAATTCACAGAACCAATAGTAATCAAATCTTTCATCAGGTTATAAACGATTCCTAATTCTCAAAACGTCCAACTAAACCTTCCAAAACAACCCACTCTCGAAATTTAAAATCAAAATTTCTAAAACTCAAGAACACACTAAAATTGAAGAACAATCCAAAGAAGCTTACCTCTGAGTTGTAATCCGAGATCTTGTGCCAAGATTAACCCCTACCAGTTGCTAATCCCAATCTTGATGCTCAAATCCTTCCAAGCTTCCTTAAATCTCCAAGAATTTATTTCAAATTCAAGTGTCTTTCCTTAGAACAAATTGGAAAACCAAGAGAGAGAGAGAGAGAGAGTAACGTGATTTTGGCTTCCCCAAAGGTTGCTTCCCATTTACTTATTCCTTTGGTCAAATGATCATTTTACCCTCCCCTTTGAATTCTCTCCTTAAGGTCCCATAAGGGGAAAATCATCATTAACCTATATTTCCCACTAAACCTCATATTTTACCTAAAATTCGCAATTAAATGATCTAATCTTCCAAATACAAATATTTTCCCAATATATATCATTTACCAATAATTCCCAAAATACGCAAAATTCCCAAAATACCCTTAGGCTCGACCCAAGTCGGGCAATTACTCCTGTTGTGACATTTTCTTCTAAAATTGCTCGAAAGAACCCACTCATGCCGAATATCACAAATATCCACATAATAATGTGGTCCCAAGCACATAACACAAACATTATGAACATACCCTCAACGGGTCAAGATTACGAAAATGCCCCTTTTTAGAAAAAGTGAATCTTTAAACACATTTAATACACATAATCATGCATACTCAATCATATAATCATATAAATCACATACATCAATCAATTCACACATAGTTACCCACGTGCCCTCCAGACATGCTAATAAAAGTACATAATTCTGTTAGAAGTCTCGGGACGCTACACGATGTATTGCCTGCCAGTCGATGCATCGCCGAGACTGTTCTAGGTTGTTTTCTACGGGCCAGGCGACGCGTCGTTGATGCCTCTGACTTTGAGCTCCAAAATTTTTCTCAAAACATCCACAAATTCTCCCAAACTTCTTCGGTACTCTTATATACTTAAAATAAACATTTTGGACACAAAAAGATGAATTATAAATGCCTATAGCGAAAGTCAACTTTCACATGTTGACTTTTGTGAAATTGTTATTATTTTTGCACCTCTTCGTGCCTAAATAATTTCACCATGTATTTAACCAATTACAACATTCCCTCACTTGATTAAATACTTCCTCACTTCTCTAGCCAAATTTTATTAGTGCATAAAGTAAAGTACCTTTTGGGTTTGAACTTTACCTTAGTGAAAACACTACAAAACTTAAATCGAAATGCTAAGGTATTCTTGAATATTGAACCCAACATTGCTAGTGATAAAAATGAGTAATGTCTCACACACCTCTATCTGAATACTTATTAGTGCATAAAGTAAATTGCTTTTTGGGTTTGAACTTTCCCTTAGAGAAAATAATACAAAGCTTAAATCAAAATGCTAAGGTATTCTTGAAGAATGAACCCAACATTCATAGTGATAAATATCGATAATGTCTCACACACCTCTATCTGATTACTTATGTATTTGACCCTGTTCGTGCTCAACATATTAATGGCCTTGTGCTTAATCCTTTCATGAACCATCCATAGAGAAACCTCTTACTCTCTTGAGAGGCGGCACCACCCCTAGGTTTACATAGGTGAAATTCTTACAACATCTTTGCTACCTTTAGAGATGCTTGTTTCTCTTCAACATAATTTCATTAAAAGCCTAAGGCTTAACCCTCATTTCTGGTAGCAACCAACATTAACTCACCCTTGATGGGACCTTTAAGTTGGTAGTGTTGAAACTATTCCCTTATCAAATGATTTGTTCTTACCCATTGAACTCTACGCTCGATGTAAACAAGTTTTGAGTTAGGTTTCCATCATTGGGGAATTTTTTTGTCTAGGAGTTTTAGTCCCATCCCTTTGTTTGTAGAACTAACCATATCTCTCCCAAAATGTTTGGTAAATGGATCCCCTAAGTTCTCACAAGATTTCACATATGAATTGATATGATACTCTTATCAATCAATTCAATCACATAGTCATGTCTTATACTTATATGTTTAGACTTCCCTTTGGCCACCAATCTCAACTTACAAGATTGAATGGTCCTATTAGTGTTGTATTTCTTTTGAAATACCCACTTGCAACCTATTAATGTTAATCCTTATGGTAGATCAATAATCTCCCAACTGTAGTTCAACATAATTGAATCCATTCTCATCATTTATTGCCTCTTCCCAAATGTTAAAATCCCTTGCGAACATAGCTTCTTGGAAAGTCTTATGATCATCCTCCACTTGAATTACCATAGGACACTTCCAAGTGTCTCCCTTATGGTTTCACTCAACTAGGTGAAGAGTCTCCACTTGAGAGGTTTCATTTTGTGATCCAATCTCTTTAAGACTTTGGCTTTTTCTAGGCAATGTCGATTGCTCTACAATCCTTGAAGGTAACTCCTATTGAGTTCACTCTAATGAGATTGGTTCTTGAGGCTTATTGTCACTAAACAAAAAACTCTCAAAGAACTCCATTTCTCTTGATTCAATTATCACATTAGACTCCAAGTCTAATAGTCTATAGGCCTTGCTATTTGAGGCATAGCCTACAAATACACATTTGATGGCCCTTGGACCCTACTTGGTCCTTTTACGCTCTGTGCTCTTGCAATAAGAAAGGCACCCCCACACTTTCAGACACAATAGGTTGGCCTCTTTCCTCTCAATATCTCATATGGTGAAATTTGATTCTTCTTTAGAGGAATCTAGTTTAGAATATGAGAAACGATAAGCAAGGCTTCTCCCCATAATGCAAAACTAAAATTTGCATGTAATAGGATAACATTAATCATTTCAGCATATGTTCTATTTTTTATTTCCGTTGTATCATTTTTTGGGTGTATAAGGGGTTGTAAATTCATGTATTATATCATGCATCTTACAAAACACATTTGGAAAAATATTCACCGCCCCTATCACTTCTAATCACTTATATTATCTTCTCCAATTGGTTTTTATGGATACCAAAAATCCTAGTTGCACAAGGCTCCCACCTTGTGCCCTTCAAACCATAGACTTGAGATGGAAGCAGTGAAGCCCGACCTTGCACTAAAAGCCCCGGCACAGAACCAACAGAGACATGGTCTTGAGCCACAGGCCTTCGTCTCGTGCCAAGAGGGCCTCACACCAAGAGAGCCTCGCGTCAAGAAGGGCCTCGCACTCGGAGGGTGCCCTGTGCCTCGGAGGGGCCTCGCGCTAAGAGAGCCTCGTGCCAAGAGGGTCGCGCACCTAGAAGGTGCCTCATGCCTCAGACGGGCCTCACACCAAGGTGTCTCGTGCCTCAAAGGGGCCTCGCGCTGAGAGGGCCTTGCACCCAGAGGGTCTCGTGAGCTGGAAGGTGTCTCGTTCCTCGTAGGGGCGTCGCACCCAGAGGGTCTCGCATGCTGGAAGGTGTCCCGTGCCTCGAAGGGGCCTCACGCTGAGAGGGCCTCGCGCCCAAAGGGTCTCACATGCTGGAAGGTGTCCCGTGCCTCGAAGGAGCCTCGCGCTAAGAGGGTCTAGTACCTGAAAGGTGTCCTGTACCTCAGAGGGGCTTCGCGCAACGCCCCAAGGACACCATCTCATGCCAACGGCTCATGCATGGATTAGGACATGCCTCGCGCAATGGCCAAAGGACACCATCTCGCGCCAACAGCCCGTGCACGCGTCAAGATGCGCCTCGCACCATGTACCATGCACCTCGCACCAGGCGCCTCATGCCAACACCCCGTGCATCCTTTAGGATGCGCCTCGCGCAGTGCACCTTGGGACCGTGTCTCCTAAGAGGACCCCTAAAGACTTCAATATTTAAAGGTAAAAACCTAGGTATAACTTAAAGAGATCATACAGGTATGAAGCATGTACGAGGTACGACCCTTAAGACCCCGGATGTCTGATCCTAATATACACGCCAAACAAGTAGTGGTCGTACGAGTGGGTGCCTAGTGTGGTCCTCACTAGCCAATCTCTGACACGCGTACTAAACAAGTAGTGGAAGCACATTCAATTTCTAAAGTGGAGGCGCTCCCATAGACCCTGACCATGTACTAGAGCCGACACCACAACCTTCTGCTCCACTATGACCTGTGCCACAACCGTGACAATGTACATATGTACAATCTTGTCCCCTGGGACCACAATGTATCAGGAGCCATTAGAGCCCCACTATATATGGATCTTCACCTCTCCAGCTAAGCAGTGGAAATTTTTTTGTAAGATCTGACTATTCTAAGAGCCATATACGAATTTTTCTTCTATCGTTCACTTGCAATTTTCCTTCATATTTCTACAAGTTCTTTTGCGTTCATTAAGTTATGATTAATTTTTTGAGCTTTCATCCATATTTCATTGACGAGTTTCTGCCGACAACAGTTTGACACCATCTGTGGGAAGGATAAATGCCAAGCCACTGTTCTTCCATTGATTCCGGTAGAGAAGGATGTCGAGATGCTCTAAGCAGTTAAGAGAACCACTGGAGGTTGAGGTCCACCTCGATGGAGATCTTCTGAAGGCCTCCATGAAGAATCCTCCACCACCTGAAAATGTGAATGCACCAAAGGAGCCCAGAGTTCCTAAGGTTGAAAGGGAGGCCTCGTCCCCCACTGTCCCACCTGATGAGAATCGTCCAAGATCAGCGGCTGCTGCAGGAGAGTTCCCACCCCCGAAGCCGCCACAAGTGCCGAACTCCAGCCAACAAGATTTGGGTCCATCAACGCGCAGGCCTGACAAGAATCCCCGAGTCCATTCCATAAGCTCGAGCTCTAGATCTTGATTTTACGAAGAGGAGATGCGCGAATTGCACCGAAAGAACAGAAAGCTGGAAACCACCCTAGAGAATATGCAAGAGGCCAAGAGGGGGCAGAAACCACAATCTCAGTGGACGACGGGAGGACTTGACTCTCCACCAGTAATACCCCTCGGACGAAGTGCATGGACATCTCAGACAGTCAAAAGAGCCACATAATCCAGAGCAGAAGAACAACGCTGACCCTCATAATGAAGTCGAAGTCACCTCAAGGAAAACACCCTCAGACTTGAGGGAAGAGCTCAACAAGAAAAGGACAAACAAGAGGATTACACCCCCTATGGCTCCCCAGGAAGACAAAGGGAAGGGAAAGGCTAACATGTCCACTTTGAGAGACTCCTTGAACAAGAGGAGACAGGACCTAGACACAGAAATGAGGAGCCTCCGGAGTAAGATAATCACCGCATCTGGAGGGCAAGTCGTCGACGACGAGTTTGAGTATGAATCACCCTTCATTAAGGAAATGCAAGTCGTCCAGCTTCCAGCCAACTTCAAAGAGCCTCACATGACTCCTTATGAAGGAAATAAGGACCCCAAATACCATCTGGACGCATTCAACGACCTAATGAAATTAAGAGGAATCAGTAGCAGGGCCAAATGCCATTGCTTTGCTGTCACGTTAAAAGGACCTGCGTACAAATGGTTCAAAAGACTCCGGCCATGGTCCATCAGGTCTTGGCAACAATTTTTTGATGAATTTCTCCAACAACATCACGCCGTGCGTGATTACACGATGCCAGGAACCAGCCTCGTTAACGTGAAACAAGGGGAAAATGAGAGTCTAAAGATCTATATACACAGGTTCAATATGGAGGCAGACAAAGTAGGAAGCTTGACCCATGGAGAATTAAAAATGGCCATTACGGCCGGAGTACGCCCGGGTAGTAAGCTGTGAGATACCATGCTTAAGAGGGAGGTCACCGACTTGGACGATTTCTACGAACGGGCACAGAAATATATTTGTATTGAAGATGGTCACGAGAGCCTTAAGGTCGAAAAAAGCAGGTCCCCTCCAAAACCCTCAACCCGGGAAGGCCTAAGCAGCGCGAAGAAGAAGAGGGTCTATGAAAGGTTAAGAGATGATCGACCTCGTCGAAAGCCCCAACGCACTGATGAGCGCAAGCAGGCCTCCAAAACCTTTTATACTGACCTAACGCACGCTAGGGAACATATCTTTGTCACAAATGAAAATCAAGATCCTTTCAGGAGGCCCCCACCCATGAAAAAAGGCCGATCAAAAAGAGACCCCAGTAAATATTGACAGTATCATAAAGATATTGGCCATACCACCACAGAATCCACTCATTTGAAGATAGAAATTGAAGAGCTTATATGCAGGGGACATTTGGGCAGATACGTCCGCAAAGAAAACCAAAGGCCGAAAGAAGGAGTATCCTCACCACGAGCACGGGAAGTAGCCCCAATGGTGCAAGGAGAAGTTAGGATCATCTTCGGAGGGCCAGGGTTCAGAGGCGAATCAAGGAAGGGACGAGACAAATATCTTAGGGAAGCCAGGAGAAGTCCACCCCCATGTGTCTTAAGTTTGGAGCAGCGCCCCCCAAAGAGTTTTAAGGGGGAGAACGACTCAATAACCTTCACCGAAGAAGACGCACGTGGTGTGCATTTCCCTCACAATGATCCCTTGTTGTTGACTATCCAGCTTGCTAACACGAGGCTGCATCGGGTCTTGGTAGACAATGGAAGCTCCATAGACATCCTGTATCGCCCAGCTTTAGAGAAGATGGGACTGAACATCAGGCACCTAAAGCCCTGTAATACCTCCTTGTATGGATTTACAGGAGATTCAATTCAGCCAATATGCATAATTGAGTTAGCCCTCACCATGGGAGAACAACCCAGACAAACCACCATAATGGAAAACTTTGTCGTGGTAGACCACGCATCAGCCTTCAATGCAGTATTAAGGAGACCCTCCCTAAGAGAATTGAAGGTGATAATCTTAGCATATCACTTAGCCATGAAATTCCTGACTCCTAGGGGGGATAGAGAGCATGAAAGGAGAGCAGAAGGAAGCAAAGGAATGTTATAACACATCCCTCCGCACGGCCATAAAATCGTTAGTTCCTATGATGATGGTAGTACATCGAAGCACAAACCCACACAAATTGGACCTGCAAGTCACGGAGGAACCCAGGGTCGAACCAGTAAAGGACTTGGAAGAGGTCATAGTTATGAATGAGCCGTTGAGGAAGTTGAAGGTAGGAAGAAACCTTCCGGATATCGTGAAGGAAAAGCTGGTGGAATTTCTAAAAGTTAACCTCGATGTATTCACCTGGAGTCACAAGGACATGGTGGGGATAGACCCATCAATAATGTGTCATCACTTGAACATCGACCTAAAAGCGAGACCTGTGAGGCAGAAAAGGAGGGTGCTAGATCCCGAAAGATACACGACCCTAAAAGAAGAAGTTGACAAGTTGAAGGCGAATGGGTTTATCCGATAGGCATTCTACCCAGTATGGGTATCCAACCTAGTTTTAGTCCCGAAGCCAAATGGAAAGTTGAGGACTTGCGTGGATTTTACTAACCGCAATAAAGCCTTCCCTAAGGACAGCTTCCTGCTTCCTAGGGTAGATCAGTTAGTACACACCACAACTGGGCACGAGCTACTCAGCTTCATGGATGCATATTCCGGGTATAATCAAATACCCATGAACTCGGCCGATGAGGAGAAAACTTCATTTATAACAGACAAGGGGCTTTATTGCTACAAAGTAATGCCTTTTGGGTTAAAGAATGCAGGTGCAACTTATCAATGGTTGGTAAACAGAATGTTTGCAAGTCAGATAGGAAGAAATATGGAAGTATATGTAGATGATATGCTAGTAAAGACAAGGAAGGAATAAGAGCTCACAACAAACCTCGATGAGACGTTTGACACCCTCTGAAAATTCAGAATGAAGCTAAACCTGCTCAAGTGCACATTCAAAGTTTCGTCAGGGAAGTTCCTTGGTTTTATCGTGAATTCTCGAGGTATTGAGGCCAATCCTGAAAAAATCAAGGCATTGTTGGAAATGAGCCCACCACGAAGCAAGAAGGAGGTGCAGTGCTTAATAAGGAGAGTAGAAGCCCTCAATAGGTTCATCTCCAGATCCACTAACAAATGGCTCCCTTTCTTCAACATCCTAAAAGGGAGCAAAAAGTTCACTTGGGATGAAGATTGTTAGGAAGCCTTCACTAAGCTAAAGGAACACCTTGGAAAACCACCGCTTTTGGCTAAGCTAGAAAAAGGGGAAAATTGTACCTGTACTTAGTCGTATCAGAGCATTCTATAAGCGTCGCCCTGGTCAAAGGAGAAAAGAAGAATTAACAGCCCGTATACTATGTAAGCAAATGATTAGTAGACGCAGAAACCTGGTACCCAGAGATAGAAAAGTTAGCATATGCCTTGATTAAAAGTGGATGTTCTTGCGCGAATCTCAGCAATCACTTGTTCTGATTCTACAAATTGTTCTGAGGCCCTATTTTCACGCTCATGCTATTGAAGTGCTCACCAACATCCCTTTGCGTCAAGTCTTGCACAAACCGGAGACTTCGGGAAGGTTGTTAAAATGGTCAATTGAGTTAAGTCAGTTTGACATCATCTATACCCCAAGGACCTCGGTCAACGGGTAGGTATTTGCAGATTTTATAGTTGCGTTTGCATATCGACCCCATGAGAAGGGAGAAATAGAAGAGAATGAACCAACGGGCAAAGGGGAAAAGTAGCCTAAAGAATGGAGCCTCCATGTGGATGGGGTGTCTAACGAAGGAGGAGTCGGCACTAGCATAGTAATGACGGGACCTGAGGAAAATGCAATGTATTGTGCATAAAGATTCGGATTTGAAGCTTCCAACAATGAAGCAGAATAGGAGGCACTATTAGTTGGCTTGCGACTAGCCAAGGAGATGAATGTAACACATTTGCATGTCTTTAGTGACTCACAATTAGAAGTATTTCATGTGAAGGGGGAATATCAAGCTAGAGGCCCAAAAATGGCTGCATATCTCGCCAAAGTGAAAAGGTATTTGGACCAGTTCGAAAATTACACCATAGAACAAATCCCAAGGGAGCAAAACACGAATGTCGATGCTCTCGCAAAACTCGCCTCTACTCGAGACGAAGACACGCTTGCGTCCATCCTTGTCGAATACCTCTCCAAGCCAAGCATAGCAGAAGAGGGGTTCACATGGTCAATATATCAAGAAGAGTCATGGTTTACACCCATCTTGTGGTACTTAAGTGATGGAACGTTGCCTTTGGACAAAAAAGATGCCCGTAAGCTGATTTACAAAGTCTCCCAATACACCCTAGTAGATGGAGTTCTATATAAAAGAGGCTTCTCCACCCCACTCCTACGGTGTATAGACAAGGGGGAGGCTATAAAGGTCCTGCAAGAGATACACAAAGGGGAGTGTGGAAATCATGCTAGAGGGCAATCCACAGCAAGAAAGGCCATAGAACAGGGGTATTATTGGCCTGCCATGGAGAAGGATGCAAGTGATTTTGTGAGAAGATGTGACAAGTGCCAATTACATGCAAATTACCCCAGACAATCACCAAATGAGTTGGTGAGCATGACCAGCCCGTGGCCCTTTGCTGTGTCGAGGATTGACTTGATTGGAGCACTACCAGCGGGAAGAAGAGGAGAAAAATATGTGGTTGTAGCAGTCGATTACTTTACTAAATGGGTGGAAGCAGAGCCTCTAGTCAACATAACAACTAAGAAAATCACCACCTTTGTCAACAAATTTATAGTCGGCAGGTTTAGAGTACCCTACAAGAGAATCTCTGAAAATTGGAGATAGTTTGAAGGAGGTTTATTCAAAGAATATTGCAGAGAAAAGGGAATCAAGAAGGGCTTCTCCACTGTAGTGCACCCACAAGCCAATGGACAAGTGGAGGCCACCAACAAGATCCTAAAATGGAACCTGAAAACAAAGTTGGAAAAGTTGAAAGGAGCCTGGGTCCAAGAACTACCCAATGTGCTTTGGGCCTACAAGACCACGCCCCATTCCACTACTGGAGAAAGGTCTTTCGCCTTAGCCTATGGGTGCGAGGCAGTTCTTCCAATAGAAATGAAAATTTACTCCTTCCGCATACAAGCATACGATGACCAGGCTAACCGCGCAGCATTGACTGAAGATTTGGACCTGTTGGAAGCGAGAAGAGAAAGGGCACAACTAAAGTTGGCGACATACCTGCTACGGGCTACAAGATACTATAAATCAAGGGTGCAAGAGAGGACGCTCAGGGTCAGAGACCTCGTGTTAAGGAAAGTCCTGCCCAACACTCGAGACCCGAGCGCGGGTGTATTAGGGGCAAACTGGGAAGGACCCTACCAAGTTGCCGAGGCGGTGCCCCCTAACACCTACAAGCTGGTAGGTTTGGATGATACCATGGTACCCAGAACGTGGAACACAGTGCATCTAAAAAAATATTATCAGTAAGACCTTCACGTCTGAGACAAGAATATCATCGCTTTGTCTAAACATGAAAGTTTAAGTGTAATAGCTATGAGATAGAGGGCTAACATTGACCCCTTGATATGTAGTAAGAACAAAGTCACCGTAGGTAGCTATGTACTCCACTCATTTCCAATGAATATGTTTCTCTTCGGTATCCAATGAATATGTAGTAAGAACTCTCGTGTATGAGCAAAATAATCACACTATCTAACTCTCATTTCCAATAATTATCAAAATGCATGAGCAAAATGATCAATTTTCCCGACGAGATAAATCTCGCCAATCACTTGGGGGACAGAGTATACAGCCAAAAAAAGGTCCTAAAAGAGACCCTTATAAATAAGGAAGAAGACCTTGCAAGACACCTCTTGAGTTCACGAGAATTAGCTACCCTTATGAACATCAAGAAGGTCAAAAAGGTCCTACAGGAAAAGCCTCCTAATAAAGGTCGATACCTTCATGAGAGGAAAGGCCTCAGGAAGAGCATCCACCAATAAGTCTAGAGTGGCCACCAAGCCATCTAGCCAAAAAGGGTCCTAAAAGAGACCCTTGCAAAAATAGTACTATGCATAATGACGAGAAGGACGCTTCTGGCAAGAAATAATAAGCGCGCGCAAAAGTATATAAAAGGATGACTAGAACCCAAAGGGTAAACATATCCTTACAAATACCATCAAGGTGCACCAAAGAGATACCTATCGAACCCCTTCGCATGGGCTCAAAAGGACCTCAAGCATAATAAATAAAAAAGTAAAGAAAAAAGAGACCTATCAAACCCCTTTTTGCGAGCTCAAAAGGACCTCAAGCATAGAGAAGCCAAAATAAATGATCGTATATATATATATAAGTTGCAATAATGTGGCAGGTCTTAGAAAAGTTCAAAAAAAAATGATAGGCTCAAATGAGCGTACAACCAAATCGAATTAAATGATAACAACTGCAGAAGTAAAATCTCAAGGCCTCCCGCCTCGAGCATTCCACTCGGCCACCTTGGCGATGGCATGCCCACCAAAGGAGGAGAAGAAATGCAAAGGCATTTAAGATTCCTATGAGAATCATGAGACATGGAGATCCACCTAGACGGAGACCAACTAACGGCCTCCAGGAGAAACCCTCCACCACCTAAGCATGGAGGTGCGCCGAAGGAACATCTAGTCCCTAAAGAGGAAAAAGAGGCACCATCCCCAGTTGTCCAACCTATCGTAGACCCTCCAGAATCTTCAGCCGCCCTCGTGGGTGGCTCGTGTATGCACCCTCCTCATCAATCTTCGACCGCTCCGCGCTCCTATCCCCAGGATCTAGGTCCCTCTACGCACAGGCCCGAAAAGTGTCTTCGGGTACACTCCGTAAGCTCTAGCTCCAGAACTTTCTTTTAAGAGGATGGGATGGAATAGTTGCACAAAAAGAATCAAAGGCTGGAGACCATGTTAGAGAACATGCAGGAGGTGCTGAAGGACCTACTGGAAGGGAAGTCAAGCATGCCCCTTCCCAAGCATAGGGAGGAAAAGCACGGGAGAGGAAAAACCACCATTCCAGTGGACGATGGAAAGACACAGCTTTCCATTAGCCATACACCCCAGACAGAGCACAATGAAAGCCTTAGGCTAGCAAAGTACACCTAAGGGCAAAGTTGGAGGGACGACGCTGGTCGTAGAAATGAACCGATGTCACCTCTAAGGAAACACCCCTGACCTAAGAGAAAAACTCAATAAAAGGTCAGGTGTAAGGACTACACCCCCTGACCTAAGAGAAAAAACTAAATGAAAGGTCAGGTGTAAGGACAATACCCCCTACGACCCCTCCAGAGGACAAAGGGAAAGGGAAGGCCAACTCTTCAAATTTGAAGGACTCCTTTAATAGAAGGAGGCATGAACTAGACACTGATATGAAGAATCTTCGAAGAAAAATATTTACTGTGTCTAGGGGGAGGATTATCGATGAGGATTTCGACTATGAGTCACCTTTCACAAGGGAGATTCAATTCGAACGACTCTCGGCCTACTTCCAAGATCCTGACAGGACCCCTTATGAGGGCAGTACGAACCCCAAGCACCATCTTGATGCCTTCAATGACTTGATGAAATTGAGGGGAATCAATAGGAGAGCAAGGTGCCATTGCTTTGTCGTCACACTAAAGGGGGCTGCATACAAATGGCTCAAGAGACTAAGGCCAGGAACCAGCAGGTCATGGCAACTGTTCTCTGACGAATTTCTCTAGCAGCACCATGCAGTACGCGATTATGCCATGTAGGGTACCAGCCTCACTGACATAAAGAAAGGTGAAGGTGAAAGCCTGAAGAGCTATATCAACAAGTTCAACATGGAAGCGACTAAGGTAGGGAGCCTGACTCGAGGAGAACTCAAGATGGCAATCACGGCCGGAGTGTGCCCAGGCAGTAAGCTATGGGATAACATGCTCAAAAGAGAGGTCACCAACTTAGACGATTTCTATGAAAGATCACAAAAGTACATTCGCGTCGAAGATGGTCATGAGATCCTTAAGGCAGAAAAAAGTGAACGCCTATCCAAGCACTCGACCTATGAGGGTTCAAGTGATTCAAAGAAGAAAAGAGCATAAAAAAGGCTCAAAAGGCCAATACATCCTCACAATCATTACAAAGATAAGCAAATGTCCCATATATAAAAGTTCCACACACAAAGGCGAACTTAAAAGGACCTGAGACGTAAAGAATTCCACATATAACCAAAAGAAGTTCCATGCAAAAGAAAAAAAAACATAGAGGGTTACACAATAGAAAAAAAAATTATAATAAGCCTCAGAGAGGGGCCTATGGGTTCCCACCTCGACCTTTCCACTCAACAATCTTCCCAGTCACATACTCTCCAAAGGGGGACAGGTTGACATAAGAGTTAGTCCTCCACATGGCATGCAATGTGCACTCAACTATGCCATTATCGACGTTCACCAGTTCAACCTCAGGAGTGTTAATCTTCACATTCAGAGTATCAATATTGGCTTCGAGCCTGGTGTTAGATTGAGAAGTTGATGCGGCCTTTGCTATTGCAGCATCCCTCTTGCAGACCATCTCCGCAAGCTGGCCCTCCAAATCAATGACCTGTGGGGTCAACTCATCTTTTTCTGCCTTGGCCAAGGGGAGATCCATCATCGCCCCCTCAAGCTCGAACTGTAACCGTCGCATGGATGAGGAGCTCAAGGCAACAAAATGGTGACCCAAGATGGAAGCCTAAGTAAAAACATAGAAACAAAACAAAACATCAATGATTAGGCAATATCAAAACTGAAAAACATACATTAAGTGTTTTGACAAGCACCAGCATAGAGGCTCCCATGTAAACCTCACTAAACTCGGCATCTAGAATATCATACATAGAACCCCACTCGTCTTCGGAAATATTCCCCATGTAGTGGCTTATGGCTTCTCCATACTGGGCCGCCAAAAGATGCCCTTGAGAAGTGGAAGCATGGGCACGGCGGGGGGAGACACGTATACCTGTCGATGCATGCATAGATAAGGAAGGTCTTGATCCATCCACGGAGACACAAGAAGCAGTTGGGTGTGGAGTCACCTCTTTAGGAAGTGAGGCACCCGAAGAAATAGATCCCAAATGCTACCCCAAGGGTGGAAGAGCATCGTCAAAGGAAGACAGACGAAATTCCTTATCAGGATAGGAGGAGCAGGAAATTGGGTGTTTAAAGAAAACTCGCCACCTACTACCAGCGATGAGATCCGGGAAGTGACATCGTCGGTGCATCCATCGTCGACAACATCCTATAGCGTCTAGGAATTTTACTTAGTAGTAGTAGTAGTACTGTTTTTGTGGATATTGGTCAAAGCAGAGATTTAGTTGGAAACTTGTAGAAATAGTTATGGATTTTATAAGTTCAACCTATAGTTTAGAAATGTTAATTGTAGCATAAGGTTTGATTAATATATGTAACGCCCTACTACCTTAGAGCCGTTACCAAGTGAGTTTTAAGACAAAACAGTGCAATGAACTCGCTAACCGAGGTTTTGAAACGAAAGTGTGACTAATTAAAAGTTAAGGCTGTAATCTTTGAAAATGCGTTGGTTCAATAAAAACTTCTAGTATTAAACATTTGGGATCCCAAAATAAGGTTTGAAAACCGTTTACATCTTGAAATAAGTTTACAGTTGATCGGTTCTAAATTCATAGATTATTACAGCCATTTTCGAATAAACCCCCAACCAAAGCAGTCGGGCAGGCCAAACATGTACGCGTCGCTTCACGCTCTCCGTACTCATGGTTGGTTGACGCAGCCATTGCCCTTACCTGCAACACGGAGCACCCGTGAGCCGAAGCCCAGCAAGAAAACTCATGCAGAACATAACATATGCAATTTATACAGTATATCATAACAGATAATCCACATATAAATAAGTCAACCATTAGACTAAGCAAACACGGCCTTACTGAAGCCTCGGGTCTCGGTCTTCACCGTCGGGATACCACCCGTATCCCCTGGGTCCTACCCTGACCATAGCATCCCATGTGCTAGGTGTTACTTCCGGCCCCGCTGCCGTTCTCGGCCTTGCCGCCCTCGGCCATAGCCGTTCATTTCACTATAATCATATATAGCATAAATCAAACAACATTCAAACAAATATCAATTCATTTAAATCTGCACCCTAACATGTAATGCACTATAGGGTCGTGCCCTGCAATCATCTCATCATGCAACATGCAATATAGGGCCGTGCCCCGCAATCACACTATGGGCCCATGCCCCATCCTACGGGTGTTATAGTTTTCTTACCTGTATCCCGAGCTTCACAATCCACCAAAGTCACGAGCACGGTCCTCTAGCACGAGCCTCTCCAATAGCCTAGTCACAACACACATAAAACAGTTTTTAATACTAACCAACCCAAAACCACTTCCCGGGACCAATCCCGCACTCTCGGGACCTCTAAAACCTTAAAACAACACCCCGGAGACATCCCCCGAACCCCCGGAGCAAAGGCCTAAAATTGCCAAAAATGATATCCTGAAATTGGCCTTGTGCCGCGGCAAAACTTTCTTGTGCCGCGGCACCCAGCAAGTCAGGGGCTCCACGCCGCGGCACGCAAAAACTGTGCCGCGGCACGCCTTCGCAGGCCCAGAATTCTGGGTTTTCCATCGCGTTTCACCGAGTTAAAACCTTCCCAAATCATACCAAACCAATACCCAAACCCCAAAATCAATTTAAAACTTCAAATGGACCATCTAACAACCCATAAACATCATCAAAGAAATCCAAACACACAATCAAATCCCCAAAATCCACATCCTTGATTTCAATTTCAGAAAAATAAAAACTCAAAGTTCAAACTTAAACCATGCTCAAATTCCTTAACCCATAACAGAAACAAGCCTTAAATTACTTAGAATCCAACCCTATGCTTCCTTGATCCATCTCCTAAGTCTTCAAATTTCAGCTCCATCACTCCTCTTCTTCTTCTTCTCCTTCTTCTTGCCCTAGGTCTCCTTCTAGCTTTTCCTTTCTTAATTTTAAACAAAACCACCAAAATGACTAAGCCCCAAACCGTGTACCCCATATAACCCAGCTGCCATATATCAAATTCCCAGCCAAATGATCATTTTACCCCTCCTTGCCTATCCTTTCCCAACTAAACCTCAAGGGCACTTAAGTCCTTTTACTTCTATTTCATTTCTACCATTTTCTATCTAGAACTTGTTACTCTCAGCAGTAACTAATGGTTACCCAGGTTACTCAATCACCAATAACCATTACCCGCTAAATCTCAATCTTAACCATAAAATTCCCAAAGTACCCCTAGGCTCCTCCCGAGCCGGGTATAGAAATCCCGTTGTGACTCTTAAGTTAACTAGCTCTCTAGGACCGTCTCGGCACGTGCATCAAAATAATAACACCACACTCACGTGGTACAATTCACAGAATACAATTATCACATATATGCCCTCAGCGGGCTAAAATTACCAATCTACCCCTATCATGCAAACGGGGTCCACATGCATAATTATTTCACCTAACATGCATACTAACCACGTAGTCATGCATCTCAATGTTCAATTAGTCATATAACATGCTTTAAATTATAACCATGCATTAAACTCATAAAATCACACATAAATTCCATTATTCCCTCCAGGCACACTAATCAAGGCCCTTAAGCCTTATTAGCGATTTTGGGTCGTTACAACTATCCCCTCCTCATAAAAATTTCATTCTCGAAATTTATCCAAACACATCAGTCAGTAAACCCACAACTCTGACCCTGAATCCCATGGTCCACCGCCTTTACTTTACTTTTCAACAACACTCTTACAAGAGTAACATTCTTGCCCCACAAGATCTTGTCTAATAGCCATGCTCTCGATAGCCCCTCGTTTACACCGCAACCCTGCCGAAGCCTCAAGGTCTGCCTAGATTACAATGACCAATTCATTGTCTTATTCCTGATTCCAGAGATACTCAAAGTCGTCACCTCTACTAGGTGGGATCAACTTGTAGGCCCCGCTGGCCTAACCCTTAGTACAACTTCAGAATTTATATGTTGAATTAAGAGTCAGAACTCTCCCTTCGTTCTCTGAACACCTTACAGTTCCTCGTCTGTTATTACGTAGAGTTACAAATCTTTCCTTCCGGAACTTTATTTCCTCATAATTTAACAATTTACGAGCTGTTTATTCTTTCAAATAGGCAGACACTCCTGCCTTAAGAAGTTTCAACGACCTCTTTGGCCTTCTCTCTAAACTAAAGCCAAACCGTAGTATTCATTATCCTTCACCTCTTATCATGTCCTTTGTCGTGTTACGTTAACAAGACGCCAGCAACTGTCACCACAGCTAATTCATCAGGGATTACACTTCCCTTAATACCTCAAGTATTCGCCTACTCGGCGCTCAATTCTTTAAGATATCTGATAAACTTTCAGACTGCCAATTCACTTGCAATCAATGATAATCCCCGATTCCCACTCTGTTCTTTCCGTTCTCTAGGTCCATTCCAAATTTTAAAATACTATAGGGTCTCAATTCGATATCATCGATGCTCCATCCTGAAACCAGTTCACTCGACCCAATCAACAATAACTCAAACAACCGAGTTAAAACTTTTCATGTCCAAACACCTTGCTTAAGGTCTATTGTGGTCTATCCCCACGATGCACCACCACATCACCTAACCCTTCAGGGTCCAAAGGAAAATGCTAGACTCTGTCACCTGCTCGACCCTCCCGGTACGACGTACCCTAGGAGGTGGAATGATGTCCATTCAGAATTCTCATTCATAAACCGAATCTAATTGGATCCTTCATCCATTCCTGGTATCCTAACTTGTACCACCTTAGCAGGGTCCTTCCCTACTTCAACCAAAGCCGACACTTCAGATTCCATAGCTCAGTGACACTCACCAGCTAATCATGCCTACTAGCGTTACGCCAATCTCAATCGTTGCCTTGTCCACTCTATTACAGTCTATGGCATTATTCCTTGACTGGCACACGCCTCACAGTTAGGAGTTCCGCCTCCAATTACATCTCCCCTCTTTCAATCGAGGATTTCAAACACTGATCATCCGTCTGTTACTTTTCACCACATCAGTGTCTCAACGTTAACCTTTCTTACTAATACCAACACTCAAGTACCTTATGCCATACACAACAGTCGACTTAATGTTCCAAGTGTATCAACCGGGTTCAATCTTTTGTCTCCCGCAAGGCTCGATCCATTCTCGCGTCAATTTATTTCCTGGGCGTGTCCAATCGTGATGCACTCCCACATTTCCATAACCCTACCATAGATCAGGTCCTTTATGCAATCACTCTTTACTTAATCAAAACATACACATATTCCAGCATTACCAGATACCAAACAATTCTTACCTTGCCTTCTGAATTCTTTCTGATGTGACACCACTCAGTCCGTCTAATCTCAAGTTTTAGTGTTCTCCTCATCTCTGATGTAGTTGTCTTTGGAGGTGCTTATGCAATAGATGACACGCTTACCAGTCTTGTGATGCTTTCTGTTCTTCAAACGTTCTTCATTAGCTTCTTTGCGGCTTCAGATCAAATCTCCTCATGCCTGTCCTTTCTCCTTGTACCTCTATTCTTAGTACTCCTGACGACACCCAAACTAACACTCCGTAGAACCTTACCTGTGACTTCGCCTTCTGGGTACAACGTCTTCAGCATAATCATTTTCTCACCATTTCCGTCTGGGAGTAATCCACATGCACTACTCATGAGTTTGAAGGGACTTACCCAAACCGTTCACGCATTCTCAGCCTAAAGAACTTACCTGTGCTGCTGTAGCTTGAACCATTCTAGAGTCTTCATTACGAACTCCTCACACCCAACCCGATGTAGACTAGACAATTCACGAAATGTCTCTGTCCTTGGTTTCCAACTGGTAACAACCAGGTCATAGATCGACTCTTGGGGACATCGTCCCATCTTGTATCCAACATTAAACTTTTTGTTCTAACCCGAAGATGCTAACAATCCCCGCAGTATAACACTCTGGCTACCCCAAGGTTGAATTCCCTCGTTGCTTCAATAGATTTTTTGTCAGCCAAAACCGTCTTTTACAACATTCCTTATACCAATCCAATCTGTAGTCCGACCTTGAAGTACCCCCGAATCTTTCTTTACATACCCACATAATTTTCCCACTGCTCAGCTCAGTTCCCACTCAGTCTCCTTTACATACTCCAGATGATATCCTCTACAATCCATCTGCCAGAGTTTCTTATTCTTCTCAATAAGTATTACTATCATCAGCCTCTCGAATAGCACCTTGGAGGCTTCCTCTCTATATCCTTCTCCCTCTCGGAACATTCCCAACACCGAGTTCTTCCAGTTCATTACATGCCCAAAGCATAAGCTCGTCAGTTAAATACTCATCTTTGAGGACTCAGCCTCGAACTTTGAATGTATCGATGCATTCCAGTTCTCCGTTTCCCGCACCATGGGAAATCCATCCTAACATCTCGAGTCATTCTACGTAGAAGTCATGCCCTCACCTAACCTCCTTTCAGGGGGCATCCTCTCCCTCATGAGCATACCAAATAACCTCCCCGATTCCTATCACCATTTTGATAGTTACCTTTTCAATCAAGCTTCTTTCCAGCCTCAATTTGAGAATCCGACCTCGCTACGTTCTATCACAAAAGTACCATCTTATCCATCAGACTTTTCCCCTTTCTTGGCGAATCCAGAGGCCACAACACTATCCGGGGTCCCTTCAACTTGATTATCACAATTCTCTCTTTACTAACTACATCAAAGGAAGTACCGCCCTTGCGGCTCTAGCACTCATGCTCTATACATCAACCATCAGTTCCTCGAACAACATGGCCCTCTCTGCCATCCACATACAGATGATAAGCCCTTACATCAGAGCGGCCCAAATACCTTAGACTACTCCAGATCTCAAATCCTTAAATGGGTCGCCATCCATTTCAGGTACATCCATCAGTATAATTTCCTGAAATGAATTACCCGATTCACCAAACCCATTGATTTACACTGTTGTTACCCCCAACAGTCCAAACCAAACTTATAAGTCCACCAGTCTCCACGGTTCGAACCATGTCTTTATAACCTCTTTTATCAATCACCAACTAGGTTCCTTTCAGCCCATCAAGCCAGTACCTCAACCCGAGTACCATTTCAAGGCATCTCTCTGCCTCAACATTTAATACAACCCTCTAATCAGGATCTCCCATCCTCTTAACCAAGGGTGGAACTAACTCTGCCCATCTATTGATAATTCCTTGTCAACCCGAACTTTCCTCAAAACTAGAGGATAACACCCTTTAAACCTTTCATATAATACCCTTATCTGTCCATACCTCACAGTAAACCAACACCGGTAACCTTACTGTTAAAACCTCGAAATCAGCTATTTCCCCAGAGAAATCCGCTATCCTTCTATCCCGTCACAACTGACAAACTCCATAGCTTACTCACACCCTAGTGACCCTTTGCTGCTGCTTTCAGGGATAACTGGAGATCTCAACTCCAACTTATATCTAGAATCCCCCTCTCAACACAATATTAGGTCCACAAACCCTCCTAGGAACCAACAACACGAGTTCACCTGTCAAAACTGACCCAACTCCTGAACTCTGTGGTCCCTACTCTGAACCAAACCACCACTAGGTCCAAACATCCACAGGTATAATGCACACACAAGCATATACTAGGTCAAATCCACAATGTCATACATTTAGCTACCAAATTTTTATCACCACTAAGTGTATCCACACTCATCATGCTTCATACAAGCAAATAAACGGATATTACATACGAGTTCAAATGAAACAATTAACTACATAAACTCAATGTGTAAACCATTATGCCAATATTCATCCATATGCATAATAGTATTATTCAGCATGCATCAATCTCAACATGCAATAATCAAGGGCCCAGCCCAACAGCATCTCATGCATATGTCATTTCATTCCTCATGTTCCATATAAATAAGCAGGCAAACAGGGCATTCAAACATATATTCAAACATGTCAATCATTCATACCAACCAACCCTGAGTCGAGCTTGTCACTGATAGCGAGCGTACATGTTCGGTCGATCTCCAGAACCATAAACCTTGGCTCGCTCTGATACCAAGTTGTAACGCCCTACTACCTTAGAGCCGTTACCAAGTGAGTTTTAAGACAAAACAGTGCAATGAACTCGCTAACCGAGGTTTTGAAACGAAAGTGTGACTAATTAAAAGTTAAGGCTGTAATCTTTGAAAATGCGTTGGTTCAATAAAAACTTCTAGTATTAAACATTTGGGATCCCAAAATAAGGTTTGAAAACCGTTTACATCTTGAAATAAGTTTACAGTTGATCGGTTCTAAATTCATAGATTATTACAGCCATTTTCGAATAAACCCCCAACCAAAGCAGTCGGGCAGGCCAAACATGTACGCGTCGCTTCACGCTCTCCGTACTCATGGTTGGTTGACGCAGCCATTGCCCTTACCTGCAACACGGAGCACCCGTGAGCCGAAGCCCAGCAAGAAAACTCATGCAGAACATAACATATGCAATTTATACAGTATATCATAACAGATAATCCACATATAAATAAGTCAACCATTAGACTAAGCAAACACGGCCTTACTGAAGCCTCGGGTCTCGGTCTTCACCGTCGGGATACCACCCGTATCCCCTGGGTCCTACCCTGACCATAGCATCCCATGTGCTAGGTGTTACTTCCGGCCCCGCTGCCGTTCTCGGCCTTGCCGCCCTCGGCCATAGCCGTTCATTTCACTATAATCATATATAGCATAAATCAAACAACATTCAAACAAATATCAATTCATTTAAATCTGCACCCTAACATGTAATGCACTATAGGGTCGTGCCCTGCAATCATCTCATCATGCAACATGCAATATAGGGCCGTGCCCCGCAATCACACTATGGGCCCATGCCCCATCCTACGGGTGTTATAGTTTTCTTACCTGTATCCCGAGCTTCACAATGCACCAAAGTCACGAGCACGGTCCTCTAGCACGAGCCTCTCCAATAGCCTAGTCACAACACACATAAAACAGTTTTTAATACTAACCAACCCAAAACCACTTCCCGGGACCAATCCCGCACTCTCGGGACCTCTAAAACCTTAAAACAACACTCCGGAGACATCCCCCGAACCCCCGGAGCAAAGGCCTAAAATTGCCAAAAATGATATCCTGAAATTGGCCTTGTGCCGCGGCAAAACTTTCTTGTGCCGCGGCACCCAGCAAGTCAGGGGCTCCACGCCGCGGCACGCAAAAACTGTGCCGCGGCACGCCTTCGCAGGCCCAGAATTCTGGGTTTTCCATCGCGTTTCACCGAGTTAAAACCTTCCCAAATCATACCAAACCAATACCCAAACCCCAAAATCAATTTAAAACTTCAAATGGACCATCTAACAACCCATAAACATCATCAAAGAAATCCAAACACACAATCAAATCCCCAAAATCCACATCCTTGATTTCAATTTCAGAAAAATAAAAACTCAAAGTTCAAACTTAAACCATGCTCAAATTCCTTAACCCATAACAGAAACAAGCCTTAAATTACTTAGAATCCAACCCTATGCTTCCTTGATCCATCTCCTAAGTCTTCAAATTTCAGCTCCATCACTCCTCTTCTTCTTCTTCTCCTTCTTCTTGCCCTAGGTCTCCTTCTAGCTTTTCCTTTCTTAATTTTAAACAAAACCACCAAAATGACTAAGCCCCAAACCGTGTACCCCATATAACCCAGCTGCCATATATCAAATTCCCAGCCAAATGATCATTTTACCCCTCCTTGCCTATCCTTTCCCAACTAAACCTCAAGGGCACTTAAGTCCTTTTACTTCTATTTCATTTCTACCATTTTCTATCTAGAACTTGTTACTCTCAGCAGTAACTAATGGTTACCCAGGTTACTCAATCACCAATAACCATTACCCGCTAAATCTCAATCTTAACCATAAAATTCCCAAAGTACCCCTAGGCTCCTCCCGAGCCGGGTATAGAAATCCCGTTGTGACTCTTAAGTTAACTAGCTCTCTAGGACCGTCTCGGCACGTGCATCAAAATAATAACACCACACTCACGTGGTACAATTCACAGAATACAATTATCACATATATGCCCTCAGCGGGCTAAAATTACCAATCTACCCCTATCATGCAAACGGGGTCCACATGCATAATTATTTCACCTAACATGCATACTAACCACGTAGTCATGCATCTCAATGTTCAATTAGTCATATAACATGCTTTAAATCATAACCATGCATTAAACTCATAAAATCACACATAAATTCCATTATGCCCTCCAGGCACACTAATCAAGGCCCTTAAGCCTTATTAGCGAGTTTGGGTCGTTACAATATAGTTGGTCATAGAAATATTATTTATTATAACCTAAGGTTTAAATAGAATAATTAAGAACGTGACACTTTTCACATTTATGATTATTAAGGATTCAAGCATTTTGGATGAATAAATTAGTAAATGATAGATCTAGAAGGTCTAGAACCTTCCCTCAGCTGTTAGGATTACGTTTTACTCAGTCAAGGTAGTTTTAACAAACTTCAGGTGTGCTGAAAGTGTGCAAAAAACGTGTTTAAAATATCAGCATATGCTATATCGCAGCTATAGAGGCCGATATTTCATGGAAACCGAACTAGAAACAACCCTTAACAACTTTGACTCATTCCTGAATGTCTTTGACCGAGTTCTAGGCATCTTTTGAATAGATAATTCAAATTTATTCAATTTTTAATCATTTATTTATTCATTTTAAAATGAGTTAGTTTCTCTCCTTGAACTCTATAAATAGGACCCTTCATTCAGCCATTTTATTCATCATTCATGCACAGTTCAGAGCCTCCAAGCTGCTAAGTTTATTCTAAAGAGAAAACACTAGGGTTTTGGGGTTAAAGCTTTCAAATTTAAAGCTTTTCTAAACACTTGGGAAGTAAGGTTTTGTGTGATTTTAGTGTTTGAGGTACAGATCGAAGCTGTAAGCTATCTAAGGTACCGTTAATCTTCAGGTTTAGTCCATTTCAATTCTTCTTATTCTTTCCTTTTCTTCAATTACTAATTCGTTATAATGACTTTTGGTTAGGTGTTTGAATTTCTTGAAACTTAAGGTCTTCGATAAGTTACTATCTTTATTGTTTAGATTTTTCTATTCACCTTCTTTCTCTAGAGGACTTATGGTTTCTTATGTTTGGTTTTAGGAGTTTCCAATCCCGCTCTTGTCTCCAATATTCCGGTTTTTGGTAAGGAAAATTAGGTAGTTTAGTTTATGTTTTGTATGACCTAACATTTCAAGTACAATAAAGGGTAAGTGTGTTTGGACCTAAGGTGTCCAATGATGTATGACGGACTTATGTCTGGTAGGCTCGGCTACCAAAATTTTATGACGGACTTAAGTTGATTTCCGATGTAGGACAGACTTTTGTCCGGGGCTTAATTGCCACCCCTATATAAACACTTATCTTTTTATTATATCTGACTTGTTATTATGATCTATGACCCATAGTTATGATTATGACTTATGACTTAGGCTATGATATGGCTTATGGTTTTGTGATGTGACATGATTAGTATAAATAAGTTTTTTTTTGTTAAGACTCTTGTGTAATTTAGGATATGTTGATTAAATGATTATATGACTAACTCTTGTTTGTATTTTCCTTACTGGGCTTAGAAGCTCACTCCTTATGATGTTGTTATGCTGAAAATTGATGATAGAAAGCTCGGTGGCGAGTGGGACCTAGGAGCTTCGTGATGTACTCGTGGGAACCATATAGTCAAGGAAGATCAAGCGGGCCTATTTATTTTTATTAAAGAATGTTCTCTTTTAAACTTTTATTTAAATGTTGCTCATTTTAAAGACAACTATTTAATTTTTGTAAAACCATGGATCCATATATTTTTTTTCAAGTTTTATTTAATAAAAGAGCAATATTTTGATTATGACCCAATGCTAGGTTCTCGATAATTTATGAGAAATTAGGGAGTTACAAGTGGTATCAGAGCCCACAGCTATATTGGTCTTGAACGTTCCCATGAAATACACACGATAGCTACAAAGGACCTACTTGTTACCAAGTAAGTATACACATTGTTTTTTAAATATGTTTGTAATGTGTTTCTTGTGTTATTTTCATAAATTAGCCCAATGGACTCAAGTGTGGTTAGAAATGTTAAAACTATAAGAAGAATACCAGACCCTGAGTATGATAATGGATATGATGTGGAGGATTAGACGTATATAAGAACACATCGTTAAATTTTATTTTATGATTTTTTAGAAATTTTTCACTTGTTTGTAAAAAATTTATTATAGAACATGTTATTTGCTTTTGTTATTATTTAATTGTTTAGTAAGTGTTAAGAATTTTGGATTCAATTGAAAGTGTAAAGTTTAAATTCCTCTCTTATGGGTTAGCCCATTTGTGAATGCCCATTTGCTTTGCATTATTAGATTGGATCTAATTAAAATGAATAACAATTAATAAAGCAATGGTTCAAATTCTTGTCTTTTGATTCCAAGTGGAAGTTAGGGGGCCTTAGTAGTGGGTACGATATACTAAACCCAGTCCTCCTCAATGGAAGATTCAATTGTTAAGGCGCATTTACCCAAGTTGGACATAATTGTAATAGGGTAGTTTTAATAGATAGATGGACCTAATAGATAGTAGTACGATAAACTAAGTTGTAACCCCTACTTGTTTTGTTTGTCTTAGCTTTTTCACACTTTTCTCTTTTGGAGAAACATTAAAGATACATGGAGCAGGAACCAAGAAGATCTGAAAGACTAAATGGCCAGGAAGGAGAAGGGGGCGAGAAAGAGGAGTAGCTGCCACCCCAACAGATGAAGAATTTCCAACAGCCCCGGGAGTGCCAGAAGCACCCAATGTAGCGGAAGAACTGGTAGCTGTTAGTAAAAATTAGATTGCCTCAATGGAAATAGGTAAGAATAATACAACTCTATGCAATAATATTACAAATAAATATTGATTGATTAAATAAAGTTACAACTCTATAACTGAAAATTACAAATAAACAAAGAAAAGGAAGAAGATGATGAAGAAGAAGAGAATAGTGAGAATACAACTCTAAGCAAAATATTACAAGTAAAATGAAGGTGTTTGAAACAAAAGAAGATTACAACTCTTAAACAAAATATACAAGTAAATAGAACAAGATAATAAAAAGAAAAGCATTAGAATAAAATGAAGAATAGAAACACAAGTAAACTCTCACTTACACAACCTAAGTGAAGAGGGTTGGGGATCACCAACTTGAACAAGGTTTAAAACCTTTGTCCAAAAGCTTATTTCCCCCTAACTCAAGCACTAAGGGATCTCTCGCAGATATTGGAAATTCTTTCTGGAATTATCAAGCCTCAAGGTGTTTCTCCCCAAGTGCTCTAATGGATTGAAATGTTGTGTCTTTCAAGTGAGCTATAGGCTCCTATTTATAGAGTTTAGAGACACCCTTTGAATTTCAAATTCCACCAACCCCCATGGTTGTTACCAATGTTTAATTGGATTAATATGGACTTAAAAATGAGATTTGGGAGTTATTTGGGTTTTTTGAGCCGCTCAACAAAGATTGAACAAACTGAAACAATGGTCAGTTTTAGCCTGTGGCCGCGACCAGAGACATTAGTGGCCGCAACCACTACTCTCTGTCCCACTGGCCGCGACCACCAACATTCAGTGGCCGTGGCCGCGGCCACTGACCATTTTCAGCACTTAAAAATGTGATGTTTTTCCAAACGGATCCAAACCCTCTCAAATGATTTTGTAACTCTCAAAACACATTATTGGGGTTAAAATCATATCTCTAGCAGCCATTTCACATATGGCTTTATGAAATTCATCCCAATATTGTGTAACACCAAATTTACAAAATAAAGGGTAATATTTGGAAGTTACAAATTTGCAACACCAAATATGTTACATTATTTGGATATATCTAAATATTGTAACTCTCTATTATATGTTACAATATGTGACACTCTTTGTCACACTTATTTAATCTAAAACATTATATTATAATATAATATAATATTACATTATATTATAAAATAATATAGCATTCCCCCACTAGATTAAATAGTTATCTATTGTAACACTGATTTAATCAATCATTATTTTTTAAAATATAACATATCCCCCACTTGATTAAATAAGAACTCTCTCTTATAGGAGTCATTGCATTAGTGCATAAAGCAAAGTGTTTTTCAACTTGAACTTTACTATAGTGTAATTATCACAAAATTTGTCGAAAATTTGGTTGCACTAGGCATTGAACCATCTTTTCATGATAACAAATCGGTGATAACACACACACCCTTGCGATGTTCACTTGAGACTTCTATGTCTCGCTTTGCACCGTTAATGGCCATGTGCACTTTCCATTCATGGACGTTCTTGAGAATACTCCAAATTCTCATGAGAGGCGGCACCACCCCTAGGTCCATATAGGTAGAATTCTTACAGTATTTTGTTACCAAAAATACTTGTCTTCACAAGACTGAATTCTATTAAAAAACCTTTCGGTTTTAACCCTCAACTTGGTAACACACAAGTACTCAATATCTCAGATGGGACTTGTTTTGAGTACAACTAATATTCACTTGATTGACTTGTTGTTACCTATTGAATCTACCACTAGTTGAATAACTAGTGTTAATATAGGTTACCATCAATCGTGAATCTCTTTAGGGAGTTTTAGTCCCATCCCTCAAGATGATGCAGCCACTAAATCCCTCGTTAGTGGCTTAGTGAAAGGATCCGCCAGATTTTCACTTGTTCTCACATAGGATATTGAGATGACTCATCTTTGAATCAATTCTCTTACATATCCATATCTTAGACTAATATGTCTAGACTTCCCATTATACACTTCGTTGTATGCTCTAACCAATGTCTCTTGGCTATCACAATGTATTGATATAGAAGATACATTCACTTTGATTAGGGGAATCTCTATCAACAGATCCCTTAACCATTCGGCCTCTTTGCCGGTAGCAGCTAGAGCTATGAACTCTGCTTCCATAGTGGAATGAGATATACAGGTTTGTTTCTTGGAACCCCAAGAAATTGCACCTCCACCAAGTGTAAATACCCAACCAGTTGTGGACAAGTTGTCCCCAAGATTGGATATCCAACTTGCATCTGTATATCCTTCTAAAATTGAAGGAAATTTTGAGTAGTGAAGGCTTAGTCCTTTGGTTTTCTTGAGATAACCTAGGACTCTTCCAACTGTGTTCCAGTGATCCACACTTGGATTACTTGTAAACCTACTAAGTTTACTTACCGTAAATGTTATATCAGGTCTAGTACATTGGGCGGCGTACATTAGACTCCCTATAGCACTAGCGTACTCCAATTGAGCCACCGCTCTTCCTTCATTCTTCTCTAGTTTTACACTATGATCGAATGGAGTATTGGCATCTTTAACCTTGAGATGGTTAAATTTGTTCAATACTTTCTCAACATAGTGGGCTTGCCCTAACGCAAAACCCCCACTATGTCTCTTTACTTTGATACCAAGTATGGTGTCAACTTCTCCAAGATCTTTCATCTTGAAGGTTGATGATAGAAACCTCTTCGTTTCTTCTATCCCTTTCATGCTATTACTTAGAATAAGCATGTCATCCACATATAAGCAAACAATGATCACATATCCCTTACAAGTTTTGGAATACAAACACTTGTCTCCATTGTTATGTCTAAACCCATTAGACATGATGGCTTGATCAAATTTCTCATGCCATTGCTTAGGAGCTTGTTTTAATCCATATAAGGATTTTACAAGTCTACATACTTTATGTTCATATTTTTTTAGGACAAACCCTTCGGGTTGTTCCATATAGACCTCCTCATTGAGGTCACCATTAAGGAATGTCATTTTGACATCCATTTGATGAACATACAAGTTGTGTATAGAAGCTAAAGCGAACAAAATTCTTATAGAAGTTGTTCTTGCAACAGGCGCATAGGTATCGAAATAATCGATACCCTCTTTTTGCCTAAACCCTTTAGCTACTAATCTAGCTTTAAAGGTTTGGATAGTGCCGTCAATGTGGTATTTTCATCTAAATACCCATTTACACCCAATTGGCTTAGACCCCGGTGGGAGGTCTGCCAATTCTCAAGTGTTATTGGAAAGAATAGAAACCATCTCATCATTGATGGCTTCTTTCCAAAATGCACTATCTCTCGATTGCATAGCTTCTCTATAAGTCTTAGGATCATCCTCAACGAGAAGTACAATAGGAATTTTCCTAATAACTTCCTCTCTATTTCCTTCTACCATGTAGAATGAAATTCGTTGAGAAACTATCTCATCCACTACTAGACTTTATGATTTTTAAGCCTTTGACTTCTTCTAGGTTCAAAGGGTTGCTTTACATCCTTTTGAAAATTCTCCTCTTGAGAATCAACTTTGGATGTAGAAGCTTGAGAATTGTTCTCATATAACAAATTCTCCTTTGGAGATGTTGAAGCTTGAGAATTGTTGTCACATAACATATTCTCAAAAAATTTCAACTTTTCTAGATTCAATCACAATATTAGACTCTAAGTCTAATAGCCTATAAGATTTACTATTGTTGGCATAACCAACAAAAGCACACTTTATGGCTCTTGAACCTAACTTTGTTCTATTTTTCATGCAATATGCAAGACACCCCGCACACTTTGAAGTACCTTATGTTGGGTTTTCTTCCTTTCCATAACTCATATGGAGATATCTCATTTATCTTCATCGATATTCGATTAACAATGTGACAAACGGTTAATAACGCTTCACCCCATAAGTTGAAGTTCAACTTAGAAAACACCAACATAGAATTTATCATCTCTAGATAGGTCCTATTTTTCCTTTCGGCAACACCATTGTGTTGTGGTGTATAAGGTGCAGTGCACTCATGAATTATACCATTTTCTTCACAAAATTTATTGAATTCATTAGAGAAGTACTCTCCTCCTCTATCACTTCTTAGCACCTTAATCTTTTTATTTGGTTGATTTTCAACTTCTAATTTATACAATTTAAAAGCATCAAAAGTTTCATCTTTATGCTTTAAAAGAAACACATAGGTATATCTACTAAAATCATCTATAAAAGTGAGAAAATACCTTTTACCACCTCTAGTTAAAAAACCATTTAATTCACAAAGATCACTATGGATTAAATCTAGTAAATTAGATGATCTTTCTAGACTAGGAAATGGTTTCTTAATCATTTTTGCCTTAACACATGTTTCACATTTACCATAGTTTTTAATATTGCATGCAATCATACCACATTTAACTACTCTCTTCATGGTTGAAAAACCTATATGCGATAGTCTAAGATGCCACAAAAATAAAGAATCATACTTAACAATATAGGCAGAATTAGAATTTTTATTGATAACAATGAAAGTTACATCATTGGTGCACAATTTAACCATACCCTCACAAGAGTACCCTTTTCCCAAAAATACATTTTATTTGGTAAGTATAAGTTTACCGGACTCAAAAACGGCTTTAATGCCGAGCTTGCCAAGAAAATCACCACTTACTAAGTTTCTACTCATTTCGGGAACATAAAGTACATTCACTAATGTAACTTTCTTGCTGGAGGGGAAAAAGACTTCAATGGTACCTTTGCCAAGAACCTTGGATTTGCCCTCATTGCCCATTTGAATCTCATGGTTGGCCTTTGACTCTTCAAAGGTCTTGAACAATGATTTGTCATAGGTGACATGGACGGTGGCACATGTATCATACCATCACCCTTTCACCTTGCCTTGGACCGCATTCACCTCACTAAGGGTAGCAACTATGTTTTCCTCTTGAGTTGCGTTCACCTTAGGTCCTTGTTGGTCTTTTCTATGCCTACACTCTCTAGCATAGTGACCCTTTTTCCCACACACAAAGCAAGGACCTTTCTCACCCTTAAATTTGTTTGGGTTGGTTTTTGGACCCAAAGGTTTTTCGTTACCCTTTTTCCCTTTGTTTTTTGGGATGTTTTGGTTGTGACCCCGCATTTTCTTTGGAAGTCTCTCTATTAGACCCCTCCACAAGTTTATCTCTACATATCGATTCCTCTTCGATTCGAATATGCTTTTGGATATCCTCCAAAGAATAATCCTCATTTTTGTGAAGGATTATTTTCCTATAGCTCTTCCAAGTTGGTGGTAATTTAGCCACTATAGCACCAACTTTAAAGTCCTCGGGAAGCTCAATCCTTAAAAATTTTAGTTTGTTAACCATTATTTGCAATTCATGAATATGAGGAAGAATAGGTTTATCACCAAAAAATTTGAAATCAAAGTATTGAGATATCAAAAAAAACTTGGTACCTTCCTCTTCCGCCTTGAACTTTTTCTCAAGTGCATCCCATATCTCCTTGGCCGATTTGGTCTCGGTGTAAAGGTCATAGAGCCTATAGGAAAGGGCATTGGGGATATGACCCCTACGAAGGAGATTGTCCTCCTCCCTCTTCCTTCTTTTCTCCACCTCCTCGGGAGTGCCCTTGTCGGATGGCGTTGGGAGAGGTTCTAGAGTGGATTCTAGAATGTAAGCGATTTTGAGAGTTGTCAAAAGGAATCTCACGTTGTCTTGCCACCTAGTGAAATTGGACCCATCAAACCTATCCAACCTCACTAGGTCTTGATTCATGATTTTGATGGTCTCACCTTCCATTGAAACGAACAAATGGATAAGCTTTTGAATGTTAGGAAAAATTAGATTGCCTCAATGGAAATAGGTAAGAATAATACAACTCTATGCAATAATATTACAAATAAATATTTATTGATTAAATAAAGTTACAACTCTATAACTGAAAATTACAAATAAACAAAGAAAAGGAAGAAGATGATGAAGAAGAATAGAATAGTGAGAATACAACTCTAAGAAAAAGATTACAAGTAAAATGAAGGTGTTTGAAACAAAAGAAGATTACAACTCTTAAACAAATTATACAAGTAAATAGAACAAGATAATAAAAAGAAAAGCAATAGAATAAAATGAAGAACAGAAACACAAGTAAACTCTCACTTACACAACCTAAGTGAAGAGGGTTGGGGATCACCAACTTGAACAAGGTTTAAAACCTTTGTCCAAAAGATTATTTCCCCCTAACTCAAGCACTAAGGGATCTCTCTCAGATATTGGAAATGCTTTCTGGAATTATCAAGCCTCAAGGTGTTTCTACCCAAGTGCTCTAATGGATAGAAATGTTGTGTCTTTCAAGTGAACTATAGGCTCCTATTTATAGAGTTTAGAGAGGCCATTTGAATTTCAAATTCCACCAACCCCCATGGCTCTTACCAATGTTTAATTGGATTAATATGGACTTAAAAATGAGATTTGGGAGTTATTTGGGTTTTTTGAGCCGCTCAACAAAGATTGAAAAAACTGAAAAAATGCTCAGTTTTAGCCTGTGGCCGCGACTAGAGACATTAGTGGCTACAGCCACTACTCTCTGTCCCACTAGCCACAGCCACCAACATTCAGTGGCCGCGGCCACTGACCATTTTTAGCACTTAAAAATGTGTTATTTTTTCCAAACAGTTCCAAACCCTCCCAAATGATTTTGTAACTCCAAAAACACATTATTGGGGTTAAAATCATATCTTTAACAGCCATTTCACATATGGCTTTATGAAATTCATCTCAATATTGTGTAACACCAAATTTACAGAATAAAGGGTAATATTTGGAAGTTACAAATTTGTAACACCAAATATGTTACATTATTTGGATCTATCTCATATATCTAAATATTGTAACTCTCTATTATATGTTACAATATGTGACACTCTTTGTCACACTTATCTAATCTAAAACATTATATTATAATATTATATAATATTACATTATATTATAAAATAATATAACAATAGCTGTTGCTACTCGAGAAAACTTGGAAAAAGAAAATGCCCGCCTTAGGGCAGAGCTAAGGAGAAGGGAAGAAGAGTTCCAAATAAACTCAGGACAACAACGAAAAGTGGCGCAGCAAGTCATTCCTCTAGCACAACTACAACAGTTGGCAGAACCTCTCTAAAAGGCAGTGTATGAACATTTTAGAAAGCCGCAACCGCCAAACTTTTACAACGGATCTAACCCAATAGAAGCAGAAGAATGGCTTCGATCGGTGGAGTCCATATTAGAGCACATGCGGCTGGGAAATGAAGATCAAGTCTCGTGTGCTTCAAGATTGCTAAAGAAAGTCGACCGCATCTGTGGGATACAGTGAAGCAGACTAGAGATGTGAATGTTATGACATGGGATTAGTTTATCCAAGTGTTCAACAAGAAGTATTACAGTCCTGCTATTCTAGCCACAAGGGTGGGTGAATTCATTACGCTTACGCAAGGGAATTTGACTGTGACAGAGTATGCCAGGAAGTTTGATAGGCTGGCTAAGTTCGCGGCGGACATGGTACCCACTGAGATGCTAAGAATTTAAAGATTCGTGAAGGGACTGAAACATATGATAGCTCGTGACGTAAAGTTAATTCGGGGGATAACAACTTATCCAGAAACATTGGAGGTAGCCTTGGAAGCTGAGCATACAGAAGAAATGATTTGGAAGGAAGGTGCAGCTAGAAAGGACGCCAAAAAGAATAATAATGAACAGAACGACCACAAATGCAAACATGAGATGGTTAGATACAAAAATCCGACAAGAAGAATAAGATTGCATCAGAAAGTAACGGGAATAAGAAGTCGTATGTGGAATATCCCCAGTGCCTTATTTATAAGAGGAAGCATTCAGGAGAATGATGATATAAAATGAAAGGTTGTTTCAATTGTGAAGAAGAAGGACACATTAAAAAGGATTGCCCAAAGATGAAATACAAAAAGAAAGATGACAAGCTTGTCCCAGCCAGAGTTTTTGCTCTTACTAGAGGTGAAGCAGAAACTAGTAATACAGTGGTAACAGGTCTAGTCACTATCTATGGTAAATTATGCAATGTTTTATTCGATTCAGGAGCTACGCATTCTTTTGTCTCTATGAATATGATTGATAACATAGATAAACCATGCGAACTTTTTAGAGATAAGTTTGTCACGGAGTTACCCTCGAGAAAAAGAATGTTATCTAGTAGAGGGGTGCGTAGCTTAGTAGTTAGAATCGAAGGAAGAAAGTTACTAGTAGATTTGATCAAGTTAAACCTTAAAGATTATGATGTAATTTTAGGCATGAATTGGTTAGCCAAACATGGGGCAACGATAGACTATAAGGGTAAGACAATCAACTTTCAAACAGAAGGCGGAGAACAGTTCACCTTCAAAAGAGAAGTTTCTCAAACTCGCATACCGATAGTCTCAGCTCTCAAAGCTCAACAGTTAATCAATAGCGGTAGCCAAGCATTTCTAGCCAGTGTGGTGGACAAGTCACGAGAGATGCAACTCGAACCAAAGGATGTACATATTGTATGCGAAATTCCCGAAGTGTTTCCATAAGATCTACTGGGATTACCTCCGAGTAGAGAAATCGAGTTTGAAATAGAATTGGCACCAGAGACGGCACCAATTTCGAAAGCTCCCTATAGGATGGCGCCTACAGAGTTAAAGGAGTTAAAGATACAACTGCAGGAGCTTTTAGACAAGGGTTTCATCCGACCGAGCTATTTGCCTTGGGGAGCACCAGTACATTTTTTCAAACAGAAGGAAGAATATGAGAATGTGCATCGACTATCGAGAACTAAATAAAGTGAAGATCAAGAACAAATACCCTTTTTCCTTGAATAGACAATCTTTTTTATCAACTACAAGGATCTACGGTATTCTCGAAGATAGATTTGTGGTCGGGGTATCATCAGCTAAGAGTACGAGAAGAAGATATCGCAAAGATGGCTTTTCGGACTAGATATGAACACTATGAATTTCTAGTAATGTCTTTTGGATTAACGAATGCACCTGCCGCGTACATTGATCTTATGAACTGAGTATTTAAGGACTAGCTAGATAAGTTCATTGTGGTGTTTATGTTGGAAAAAGCTTATACAGGATCTTTATTTATTTTCATGTATATCTAATATTAAACAAATTAATACAAGATAGCCTAAAACATGTTTCTAAAATTGAATTCAAAGAGAAACAAATAATATAATACTTACAGTATACGCAGCGGAATTAAGAGTCCTTCCTTCAGTTTCTCTAACTCTTGTATCCTTTTTGTCGCAGAGTATTATCAAGAAACTGAACCGATCTTCTATTTTCTTCACGATCTTCCAATGTATCCTTAGAACCACCTAGACTAGTGTGGGAAATTCTCAACACATGAGATAGATATAGAGAGAAGAAGAGAAAATAACAAAGAGGTTTTGAAAAGGACTTATGTTTAGAGAGAATCTAAAACTATCAGAAAATCTGACTTGTGACTTATCTGTCGTCACTGAAATCTTCTCTCTAAGCACTCCTTTTATAGACTCAATTAGGCCATTTAATTTAATTAAAAAATCAATAAAATAACAGCCATTTTGAAGCCCTAGGTCGAAATTATCATGGGCTATAGGCCCGTGAAATTTCCCATTTGATTATAAGCCCATTGGACTTAAAATCAAGGCCTGTATTATTTTCTATTGATTTAATTAATTAAATAATTATTTAAATCCTTTATCAAATTAATTATTTATGATTTGAACCTTGATTTAAATTTATTTATTAATTTAGATACCAATTTATCTTAATTAATAAATCAGCCATAATTTCTCTTTTCTTCTCAAAATTACACAACTCTGTGAAACTATCCAAAATTGACCTGGTCAACTTTGATAATTCTAATTGATGATTAAATCAATTAATTGAGACTATCTAGATGATTTTATCCAAGGTACAATGGGGACCATGGGCCTATGAAATCAAGCTCCAATAAGTTATCATAAATCTAACAAATAAATTTACTAACTTATTAATTCCTCGTGACTCCACTATAGACTTGGAATTGCACTCTTGAATTCGTAGAACGCTCTATAAAAAATATAGATACGCAATTAATTATCCATTGTTACAACCATAATTGTCACTCAATCCTCTATAGACGGTCTACAATGAGATAGGACTAAAATACCGTTTTACCCCTAATTGTATTTTATCCTTAAAACACTTAGTTCCTTGTAAATGATATTTCAATAAACTAATTTAATTACTGAAATGAGATCTCTATCATTTAACACCTTAAACCAAACTAAAAGGAAACCATCGTTTCACTTCTTCATCAGAAGCTATAGATGTTCATATCTATGATTAACACTCCCACTCAATTATACTATCGAGTTCCCAAGATGTAAGTATGGGCTAGTCCGTAGGGTAAGCTGGTAACGAACAAGTCAAAGAACTCAAATAATACAATCAGTTAGAATACTAACCACTCAGAATTGAGATTGAATTGACCTACGGTCAACTATATGATATGACTAGAATAGATAATAACGATATGTTTACTTATCTTATCAACTGTCAATATCGGTCATGTCCGATGTAACAAATAGATCTGATCTTATCTACTTTGCTAATGTTCTGGAAAGAACATAACACTGTAATGTGTAAGTAGATCATATCGTAGATTGGCAAGTCAGTGTAAATCCGGTGCACTGACTAATCTTAGGACTAACTTATTTTTGAACATATAATCATATTTATATTCCATTGTGATTACGTCACTATAAATAAGATTAGCTATATGCTCGGGATTTAATAGAAGTTTATATTAAACAAATAATCATGAAAATAAAACATGTGAGCAAAGTGATTGACCAAGTCAAAAAATGATTTCTATTCTTTTATTGATAATAAAATGAGATTACAAAGAATTTGGGTTTTAATTAGGGCATAAAACCCCAACAGTTTATAGATGACATATTGATTTACTCAAAGACGAAAGCTGAGAATGCAGAGCACCTGTGACTGACGTTGGGATGACTCAAAAGTCATCAATTATATGCTAAGTTTAAGAAATACGAATTTTGGCTTGAGAAGGTGGCATTTCTAGGACACATTGTGTCTAAAAATGGCATTGAAGTAGACCCAGCCAAGATCAAAGAAGTGAAGGACTGGCCCATACCCAAGAGTGCCATGGAAATGAGAAGTTTTCTGGGATTGGAAGGACACTATAGACGATTTGTTGAAGGGCTCTCCAAAATAGCTACACCCTTAACAAATTTGACACGGAAGCAACATAAATTTGTATGGATGGAGAAGTGCGAAGAAAGCTTGCAAACGTTAAAGGACAAGCTCATATCAGCCTCAATTCTATGCGTCACAAACGATAAGGGCAAGTTTGTAGTATATTGCGATGCGTCAAAGCAAGGACTTGGATGCGTTTTGATGCAAGAAGAAAAAGTGGTCGCATATGCCTTGAGACAGCTAAAGGAGTATGAGCAGCGGTACCCGACCCATGACTTAGAATTAGCAGCGGTGGTTTTCACTCTAAAGATTTGGAGGCACTATTTGTACGAAGAAAAGTGTGAAATCTTTACGACCACAAAAGTCTAAAGTAATTATTTACGTAGAAGGAGCTCAATATGAGGCAACGAAGCTGGTTGGAGTTAGTAAAGGACTACAATTGTGAGATCTTGTATCATCCGAGAAAGGCTGATTTCGTGGCAGGCGCACTTAGTAGGCGGAGTTATGGAAGCTTATCAATACTTAAGGGATAGTTCAACACTTACAAGATGATATTAAGAGGTCCAAAATTGAGTTAATTACTGGACAACTAGTTGACCTCACTGTCAAGTCAACACTAATGGAGGAAATAAAAGAGAAACAACAAGAAGATGAGTTTCTTCTTAAGATGAAGGCAGCACTACAAAGCTCAGAGAATGTTGATTTCTCCTTGACCAAAGAAGGCATGTTACGATGTAGAAATCGAGTATGTGTGCCTGAAAGTGGTGAATTAAGAGAAAGTATTATGAAAGAAGCGCACATTACTCCGTATTCCCTTCGCCTGGGATCAACCAAGATGTACAATGATGTCAAGACAGTGTACTGGTGGCCGGGGATGAAGAAAGACATAGCAGAGTTTGTAGCAAAATGCCTTACCTGTCAACAAGTTAAGGTCGAACATCATAGACCTGCTGCAACTTTGCAACCATTAGAGATTCCTAAATGGGAATGGCAAGATATAGCGATGGACTTCATGACGGGATTACCACTTCATGACGGGATTACCAAGGACCACCAAGCAGCATGACTCTATTTGGGTGATAGTGGATAAACTCACAAAATCTGCTCACTTCTTGCTGGTAAGAAAAGTTTATAACGCTAAGCAGTATGCAGAGCTTTATGTGGCGAAGATAGTGAGATTACATGGAGTTCCAAAGACGATAGTCTTTGACAGAGGATCAGTATTCACATCAAAGTTCTAGGAAAGTCTACAACGTGCAATGGGCACTAAGTTAAAACTAAGTACGACATTCCATCCTCAAACCGATGGTTAGTCATAACGTACCATACAAATATTAGAAGATATGCTGAGGGCATGTGAGTTAGACTTCTCAAGATCATAGAGCAAGTATCTTTCATTGATATAATTCTCTTACAACAACAGTTATCAGGCAACGATAAGCATGGAACCTTTTGAGAAGCTATATGGACGAAAATGTCGATCACCACTTCATTGGGATGAGGTTGGTGAAAGATGATATTTAGGACCCAAGGCTGTAAGAGAAGCAGCTGAGGCAGTAGAAAAGATAAGACAATGAATGATCGCCGCTCAAAGTTGTCAGAAGAGTGATGCCGATGCTAAGAGGCGAACTATTGACTTTTTAGTAGGCGATCAAGTCTTTCTCAAAGTTTCTCTGAAGAAGGGGATTATGTGTTTTAGAAAGAAAGGAAAGTTAAGCCCGAGGTTTATAGGTCCTTTTGAGATATTGGAAAAATTAGGGCAGGTAGCATATCGGTTGGCTTTACCGCCATCATTAGCTGAAACGCATAACATTTTGCATGTATCGATGTTGAGAAAATACATATCAGATCCATCCCATTTGATCAATTACAAGGCTCTGGTGTTAAAACTAGATCTTAGTTAGTAGAATTTTAGTTTTCGTGGATATTGGTCAAAGTTGGGATTTAGTTGGAAACTCATAGAAATAGTTATGGATTTTATCAGTTCAACCTATAGTTTAGAAATATTAATTTTAACATAAGGTTTGATTAATATAGTTGGTCCTAGAAATATTATTTATTATAACCTAAGGTTTAGATAGAATAATTAAGAATGTGACACTTGTCACATGTATGATTATTAAGGATTTAAGCATTTTGGATGAATAAATTAATAAATGATAGATCCAGAAGGTCTAGAACCTTCCCTCAGCTGTTAGGATTATGTTTTACTCAGTCAAGGTAGTTTTAACAAACTTTAGGTGTGTTGAAAGTGTGCAAAAAACGTGTTTAAAATATCAGCATATGCCAATATATCGTAGCTCTAGAGGTCAATATATTGCCTATGATTGATATGGAAAACACATCGACTTCGCACGAACGAAATCACAGACCCTCGGGGCATAGGTAGGGGCGATATATTGCCTACGGTAGGCGATATATCGCCTCTCGAAGCCATTTTTTTTAATTTATATGGAAATCGAACTAGAAACAACCCTTAACAACTTTGACTCGTTCCTGAACGTCTTTGACCAAGTTCTAGGCATCTGTTAAACAGATAATTCAAATTTATTCAATTTTTAATCATTTATTTATTCATTTTAAAATGAGTTAGTTTCACTCCTTGAACTCAATAAATAGGACCCTTCACTCAGCCATTTTATTCATCATTCAAGCACAGTTCAGAGCCTCCAAGCTGCTAAGTTTATTCTAGAGAGAAAACACTAGGGTTTTGGGGATAAAGCTTTCAAATTTAAAGCTTTTCTAAACACTTGGGAAGTAGGCTTTCGTGTGATTTCAGTGTTTGAAGTATAGATCGAAGCTCTAAGCTATCTAATGTACTGTTAATCTTTCCTTTCATCTTCTTTCTTTCCTTTTCTTCAATTACTAATTCGTTCTAATGACTTTTGGTTAGGTGTTTGAATTTCTTGAAACTTAAGGTCTTCGGTAAGTTACTATCTTGATGGTTTAGATTAATCTATTCATCTTCTTTCTCTAGAGGACTTATGGTTTCTTATGTTTGGTTTTAGGAGTTTCCAATCCCGCTCTTGTCTCCAATATTCCAGTTTTTTATAAGGAAAATTAGGTAGTTTAGTTTATGATCTATTTTATGTTTTGTATGACCTAACATTTCAGGTACAATAAAGGGGTAAGTGTGTCTTGACCTAAGGTTTTCAATGATGTATGACGGACTTATGTCTGATAGGCTCGGCTGCCAAAATTTTATGATGGACCTAAGTTGATGTCCGGTATATGACGGACTTTTGTCCGGGGCTTAATTGCCACCCCTGTATAAACACTTATCTTTTTATTATATCTTACTTTTTATTATGATCTATGACTTATAGTTATGATTATGACTTATGACCAATGACTTATGACTTATGATTATGACTTAGGCTATGATATGACCTATGGTTTTGTGATGTGACATGATCAGTATAAATAAGTTTTTTTTTTGTTATGACTCTTGTGTAATTTAGGATATGTTGATTAAATGATTATATGACTAACTCTTGTTTGTATTTTCCTCACTGGGCTTAGAAGCTCACCCCTTATGATGTTGTTATGCAAAAAATTGATGATGGAAAGGTCGGTGGCGAATGGGACCTAGGAGCTTCGTGATGTACTCGTGGGGACCATATAGTCAAGGAAGATCAAGCGGGCCTATTTATTTTTATTAAAGAATATTTTCTTTTAAAGTTTTATTTAAATATCGCTCATTTTAAAGACAGTTATTTTATTTTTTGTAAAACCATGGATCCATATATTTATTTTTTTTTCAAGTTTTATTTAATAAAAGATTAATATTTATGATTATGACCCAACGATGTGTTCTTGATTATTTATGAGAAATTAGGGCATTACACATCCCTGGCCCCGTCAACCAAGGATTTTAAACATTATTAGTTCTCGGACTCCACCTCAACCTCATCTTCACTATCCATCAGGTCACCCTTGGAGTAGTGATAGTCTTCATCATTGTCATCATCGTCTATGGTCTCCGAGATAACAGACTTGGATGAGACGGAACACAAGGAAATGTCTTGGTCTGTAGACAGCAACTTGGACGAATAGAGATTTCCTTCAGTGAAAAGGCTGCAGACCTGTTTGCATGAAGCTGACACAGCCAGGGCCTTCGCCACATGATCGAGGGCTACCAAACTCAAAGTAGGGCCGACAACCCCTTCAAGACCTATGGTCAAGGAAAAGAAATAAGTATAGTTAGGAAAACCGGAGGAGATGGTTAAAGGCAAGTAAAAAAATAACATAAAATATTAATATATGTTTATATGCACATAGAAAAGGGATACTTGATGTGTTGAAACGCGTATGCTGGGTAGATACACTATTGGTGAAGAAAAAATCACTTATCCTCAAACCCCTATTGGAAATAGAACCCTCCATGTGGGGGGAACCCTATGAGAACCACATCTTTCTGGAGCTAATGGAAGCCAGGGGCTATTGGGTTCACCCTTAGAGTGAACAGATGATGGACCTCATTCATGGAGGACCCCCGATGGTGCACTTGCTTGTATAATACATACAAACAACTCAACACAACCCAAGAGTTTAGAGACAGTTGAAGAGGTGCTAGCTCGAAATATTTAAGTATCTTAACAAAGAAGGGGTGAAGTGGCAAGACCCCTCTATACTTGATCATTGAGTCACTAAAAGCTACAAGCCCCTTAGGCAGCTCAGATGCATGGTCATTATGAGAAGGAATGACAAAGCTGATGTCCGGTGACAGCTGATGGGCCTTTAGCATGTTGGAAAGATTAATCCGGGTAAGAGTAGACACAATGTCTGCGTTCTCAGAATCGTCAAGGATCTCCCTCGGTATGTTTGATACCTGGATAGAAACAATAGGCGGTTTTTGAGTGACTGACTTCATCAACCCCCTAGAAGGCCCTCTACATGTCCTACGTCTACCTGCGTATTGCTTGACCATATGACGTTCGGTCGTAGGGAGACGAAGAAATGAGGGAAAGACCACGGGGAGAAACTCAAGTTCAAATAGATCACAATCAACATCCCCATGGGTAGGAACCCCAGAGCCTGGGGCTCCATCACCATAGGAAGATGGAGGTTCATGTGGTAGATTTTCCTCTAGGAAAGGGATTTCGGCTATGCAATCTTGTGGTAGGAACGGTTCCTAGTGCGCAACGGAAGTTGCGGTAATGTTATACAACAAAAAAATTCATATAAACAACTTTATATGAGGATACATTAATATGAAATACATTAATCAATGTATAATATGAATATGAAAAATAATATGAAACGCTTTACCTCTTGTAGCCTATCAAGAATCCCTGAATCTTTTCATATTTGTTTCGATCTTCCTAACCTTGCTGGAGTACTCACACCTAGATCTTCCAAGACGTTCTCTACACCTCAAGGTGTAGCTAGGCACATAGAGAACAAGGATAAATTTTGTGAATCAAAAGTATTCTCAACTCATTGAGACTTTTGATTATAAGCTAGAGAGAAAATGTTTTTGCTTTGTGAAAAAGATGATAGTTTTTCTTCTATGTGAAATCTTGTTAAGCCTTGTTGTTTCTATTTTCTATCATATAGAATATATAGACATTATTATTGTAATAGTAATAAAGAAAATCAATCATCTTTTTATAATAATAATAATAATGATGATGATGATGATGATAAAAGGCAGAGTCTAACATTCCATTTTAAAACCCCTTTTAAAATGTATTATTTAATTAATTAAAATAAAAATAAAACATCAATATCTCATAACATCATAAATGCCACACGCATAGAGCAGTCCAAGCCCTATGCATGTGGCCTATCCCTGAAAAATGGGATTTTGATTTTTTTCATCTGTTTTTATTTTAATTAATTAATAATTAGAAATCCATATAAGGTATCATCTTTTTAAGAAAAATATAACAACTTAAATTTCAAAATTCAAAATTCAAAATTTGAATTTTCATTATCATCTTATTATTAATTAAATAAATATAATAATCAAAACCAATTTTGACTATCCATATATATTTATTCACACTTAAATAAAATAATTGATTAAAATTAATTTACTCTATTTCCACACAATTTCAAAAATTGCACAAATGCAATAATAAATTGTGCAACTTCAATTATCACATAATTGCACATTTATCCCGAATAATAAATATTCTCTCAAATAGTCCATTGACAGTTTAACCCTTTTATCAACTCTTACCTTGATTAGTGTTGATAGAGCCACCCCGGGGACCTATGGACCAATAATTCCAAGCTCCAATAAATAAAAGATTATTAACCAAAACTCTTTGATTCAATAATCATATTTATTAATCTCATGATTATTCCACTATAAATATGAGACTGAACTGTTGAGAATTAAAGACATATATTTACTAAGTATTTTATTGTAACCATAAGTATCAATTGATATAATCATTACATACAAATTAATCTTCTATTGATGATTCATAATTAAGTGGGAATAAAATTACTATTTTACCCTTTTAATTATATCTTGATTCCTTCCTAATGTACCATTGAATTTACTAGTGAAGTTTAATTCATAATCTGATTATGAATTTGATATTAATAACCTTTTCAGTTCCAAAAGCTGCCCAATAGGGAATCATCATTCAATGTATAAGAAGGTATAGATTTCATGTTTGTTAAGCTATGTGCCCAGCCATATACATCATTGAGTCCCCAAAACAATAGTTCTTAGCCTGATCATTCTGAAAAACTGTAACGCATGAATCAAATGACATATATAGGAGTTCATAATAACTTCAGGATTAAGATTAGTTTGTATATGATCATCAGTTGATGTGTTTTATAATACTATGAAACGATATTTAAACAAGTATTATTAAATCACATCTCATTTAGTTCTACATACTCTCAGCATGCAAAGTACCTCCACTAAAGTTTTCTACTACACTAGTAACCCGGATGTAGGTCACGTGTATTCATAAAACTAGTGGACCGTACTAGCAGTTATTAATCTAAAGATTCCATAACTTTATTTTATTGCGAACTATTTAAGTTCATTATATCAATCTCGATCCTCTCATACCAATATGAGATTGAGACCACATAGATCAACTTGGGAATTTTATGATATTTACTTAATATTATTAATAATAATATAGTACATAAGCTACATATATACAATAATTTATTTCATTCATTTATTTCATTAAAACTATTGCCTACTAGAATTTCTTTAAGGGAACAATTCCCAACATCTTCAAGGGTTAATTTTAGTTGGGAGACATGTTTCGTGCCATGGGGAGAAACTTAAACCCCCACCACTAGTAGCAAATTCGAGTTCACTCTTAAGGCCCCATGCTTTCTGCCTGAGGTAGGATAACCTATGCAGGTAGAGCATTCGGACACCTGCAATTACAGAGGTTTGGAAAACGTCAGCCTTAGAGTCAGAAGATGACAACTTGATAGGCTCAAACCAAGCGGGACTTTAAAAGACCATCCAGACGCCATAGGCAAGCTAAGAATCAACGACATGTGTGCGTGAAGACAACCCTATATGTACAACATGAGTGTAAAGGGTGTAAGATAGGGACCCATGTATACGCTCCTAACACACCATGTGAACAAAGAACTCTTAAGGAAAAGGTACATACTAACCTATGGCCCTACCCTCGTATAAAAGATAAAAGAGAAATGCATATCACTGGGGGAGGAAGGTATACCAGGGTGCATGTATGCGAGTCTGTTGATGTGCGAGGACAAGCTTTTGGGCATGTGGAAAGGGGTCAAGAGATAAGCAAGAGTGGACCTTTAGAGATGTGAGAACACCTTGTACCTCTACAATGCAAACATGGGACAAGGAAGAATAAGTTTAAAAAAAAAGAAGAGGAAATTTAAAAAGGGCGAAAATTACCTCAAGAGTACTTCTATGGAGGATAGAACCATAGAGCCCTTGGAAATATCTTCAAAGCGATACCACTAGGCTTTGTAAGTTTTGGTGTGAAAAATTGAATCTAATCCTTGAAGTATTTATAAGGAGAACCAAGACTTCCTAGCCTTCGGATCAAGTCTAGGGTGAATGGTGGAGATCAAAGATATTCACAACCTTGGGATCCGCACTCGGGAGTGGTTGGCTATCATTCAATCTTATGGACACACTCGGATCACCACCAAAGCTAGATAGATTTTGTGTTTCTATATAAACTAGAAAGAAACATAGCACCAAGGTGCATTTCTTGCTTCTTCATTCACCACAGGTTATCACTCAAAAGGGGAGCCTTCCATGCCCCTTCAAAAAAGATGAAGCATGAGCACCATACATAACGCACAAGGAACATATGAGAGAGTCTACAAACACACTTGAAAGTATGCTCATAGACTCAAGGGCAAGTGTAAATATGGGAATATTACCCCTTAAGACATCCTACGCCAAGCCGCAAAGTTCCACCTCGCGACGCCCAAGGGCCTCGCCATATGAGGTCAGGCGCACAAGGGCCTCGCTATGCGAGGCCAAGTGCAAGGCATCTTTACTAAGGACCTCGCTAGACGAGACACTTGCCTATGCACTAAGCATTTCTCGCGGGCTTGCGGGCTCACTATGCAAGATGCAGGAAAGGCCATGTGCCTTACTCGCCTCACAAACAACCTGGGAAGAAGTCCCCTAACTTCACAATTTATGTCAAAGGCCCTTCAGGTCGCCCCACTACGCGAGGCCCACTTGATGGGTGCCGCCTCGCAATGCAAGGCTGAGTTGGCGAAGGGGGACACTTAGTGGTAAGGCCCTTGGCGCGCTCCACTATGCGAGGCCCACGTTATGGGAGGTGCCTCGCTATGCGAGGCCGGGTTGGCAAAAGGGGCACTAGGTGGCAAGGCCCCTCGGCGCGCTCCACTTTGCAAGGCCCACATGATGGGAGGCGCCTCGCTATGCGAGGCCGAGTTTGTGAAAGGGGGCACCAGGTGGCGAGTCTCCTCGGTGCAAAGCTTAAGACCTCACCTCAGTGCGAGGCCTATGTCAAGAAAGCCGCCTCACTATGCGAGGTGTATGCCCAGATGCTGATATACCTTGACGCTAGGACTGTGTGCCTAGATTTCGAGATGCGCATCAAACATGAGGGAGGGCTCGCTATGTGAGGCTTGGTTCTCCAAAGCCCATGTCGCGAGGCCGACACACAGCAGGGCCTCACTATAAGGCCTCTTTCCCAAAAGTTGCTCCACGTGGAGGCTGCGTAAAGGAAATCCATTCTATGTTAATAAAGAGCCCACAACATTCTACAACACTTAGCAAAGTATAAGGAATCTTGGAGATTATCTTCGAAATGAAAGAAGGACCATCAAATACGAGGCACACACATGAGTACCGGATGTATGACCCTGAGGAGGATAAAGGTGTGACTCTGACATCTGTATCCGGCAAGTACTGGAAGTACGAGAAGTGGTGGCATGAACTGCATGTCTCTGACCATGTACAAACATCGACACCACAATCCTCTGCTCCACCGCGACCTGTGCCACTACCCTAACATTGTACCCGCATACGCTCTTGTCCCCTGGGACCACCCTATATCATGGGCCATTAGAGCCCAACTATAAATAGGATTCCACCCGTCAGACTAAGGGGTTGGAAAATTCATTGTATACACAGACAGTTAAGCAATATATGTGTTTTCCTCCACTGTTATTATTCTACACTCTTCTTTATCAAGCTTTTCATAAATTCTATCTACCTAGTTTTTATAATACGCATTGAGTTTTCTAACCTTAGATCATTGACGAGTTCTCACCATCAACAGTGAGCAAGTAATTACTTTAATTATACACTTATTTATTTAATTAAATAATTAAATCAAAAGGTGTTACTAATCTATTTTTGTTGCTCTAACATTTTCCTAAAAATATAACCTTAAGTGAAGTGATTTTCCAAGAGTCGTTCAAGTAAAGAAAACTTTGTCAAATTGCACACTAGGTTGCCCCTCTTTTTCTCTGTATTTATGTGTTCTCATGTGTTGAGACTTAGCCCACCCTTTGTTAGATCTAAATTAGTGAAAAAAATTTAAGACTGTGGTGCTTGTTGTAGCAGTTTTAATTCCTTGCAATACCTAGCATTCTACAAGGACAGAAAAGGTTAAGGATTTCAAAGGAAATAGTTAATTAATCCGCTGCGGATTCGTAAGCTTTCAATATCTTTGTGTTTATGTTAATTTATGAATATGATGTTTAAATATATGTTATGCGATACTATGTTTCTATTATATTTTAGGAAAAATAATAGGGAGCATGCATCTACATTTAATTCCAAGATCCTATAATTGGCCTTAGAGCCTAGACTTCCTAGATCTAGATGGTTTGAACGCATGAATATATGTGTAAATGGTTGACTTGTTATATCTATGTTTGGTTGGATGGTGCATGATATAATGGTATGCATATTTGAGTTTTTGTGTATCGAAGTTGCAAAATTGATTGTTTATGTTTTAATGCATGCATTTTATGTTTATGTGTTATAATGTTTGATTTAAGACTTATAACATTGATGCTTAAAACTGGGTTTTTTGAAAAAAAATTGCACAAAATTGTTTTTAGAAAATATTGGCAATTTTTTTGTGGGAAATTTGGCTTCTCGGGCCGATTGGCACCTGTTTTAAAGAAAATTGGGAATTTTTTTAAGCTGCATGTGGTGTCGCCGCAGCGACTGGCACCAGAATTTAAAAAAAAAAAAAAAAGCTCGTTGCCAATTTCGAAATTTTTTCAGATATTTTTTTAAAAACTCTGATCCTAATTTCAAAAAATTACCAATTTTAAATATATTTTGTGTATTTTTAAATATCTTATATGGTTGTTTATATATGACTTTAAAATATTTTTTATTCAAAAATGGAAACAATTAAAAAATTATTTTTTTAAGTTTTATTAGTTATATGGAAGATTTTAATTGGTAAGATCTTTATGATAATTAATTAATAAATAAATTAACTAAAATATACAATTAATTGAATTGATTAATTGTTTTATTATTTTACAATTCATTTATTTGGTGATAAATGATGCATAAAATAAGTAATAACTAATAACCACGAAAACTAAAATACTACAAGCTACTACTACTACTACTAAGTAAAATTCTGAGACGCTACAATAAGAACGGGTGTTGCAATAAGTTTCTCTTTAAGGACATTAAAAGCTTTCAAACATGAATCATCAAAAAGAAAAGGTTGATCTTTCTCTAATAACTTGCATAGTGGCTTAGTAACCTTAGAGAAGTCTTTAATAAATCACCTATAGAAACCAGCATGGCCTAGAAAACTTTGAATCCTCTTCACATTAGTTGGTGGTGGTAAGGTCTCAATAGTGGAAATACTTGTTTTATCCACCTCCAAACCCAAAGAAGAAACTCGATGCCCAAGTACAACCCCCTCCTTGACCATGAAGTGACATTTCTCCCAATTAAGAACAAGATTGGTCTCCACACATCTTTTGAGAACTATCCCAAGGTTGCACAAACAAGAGTTGAACAAGGAACCAAAAACTGAAAAGTCGTCCATAAATACGTCCATTATATTCTCCTCTAAGTCAGCAAAAATGGTTGGTGCATTACACAAGCCAAATGGCATCTTACGAAAGGCGAATGTACCATATGGACAAGTAAAGGTGGTCTTCTCTTGGTCATTCGGAGCAATAATAATTTGTTTATATCCCGAATAACCATCTAGGAAACAATAGAAATCATGGCCCGCCAAGCAATCTAACATTTGGTCAATGAAAGGCAAGGGAAAAATTTTGGAAAAACAATCAGAGTATGCATCAAAATTAGCGTGGTGGGCCCAGTTTATAAACAAAAAAAAAATTCTATCTCACATATAAACAGTTTATATGTTCAAGAAAACATCGAAATAGAAACATTAATATATAATATCATTAATCATGCAACATACATAATTATACAAATACTTATATATATCATATGCACATTTATACAAATATTCAAGAATAGAAATATTTACCTCTTGAAGCCTATCATGTGTCCTTGACTCTTTTCGTATATATAACGATCTTCCTATCCAACGCTTTGAGTACTCAAACCATGATCTTTCGGAGTATTCTCTACACCTCAAGATGCGTGTGGGCACATACAGAACAAGGTTTTGTAATCTAGAAATCACAAGTTTATCTCAACACATGAGAACATGGATTATGGCATGATAAAGATTAGAATAAGATAAGAAGGTGACAATTTCGGAAACTTTTTCTGAATTCTCACTCTCTTGTTTTCTTCTTCTCGCATAATATATATATTAGAGATTATATATTACCTTATTATTCATAATAATAATAATAGTAATATAATAATAATATCATAATGATGATTGGAATTGATTTAGGAAATATCTAACTTACTAAATTTGAAAAAATCTATTTTCAAATTATTAATTAATTAAATAAATAAGATAAAAAAAACAACACTGATAATTTATCAATGTTCTCTTACACACATGGCACAATCCCTGGACTGTGTCATGCATGTAGCAGTATTCCTCTCAGGGATATTGTATTTTTCTTTTATTTATCTAATTAAAATCAATCATTCCCACAAAATATGGTATCTTCTTTTTAAGGAAAATATTACAACCATATTTCAATATTTAAATTTTAAATTCAAAATTCAAAATTCAAATTGATGGTCATCATTATCATCATCTTTTAAAATTCAAATTGATGATCATCATTATCATCATCTTTTAAAATTCAATAAATCAAAAACTATTTTGACTTACCAATTTTATTTCTCCCACTCAAATAAAATAATTAATTTCAAAATTAATTTATTTATTTATTTGTATTTTTTGAAATTTTATATTTAAATAAATATATATATATATTTTTTAAAATTTAATAATTAATTCCAAATTAATTATTCAACCTAAATTATCATATAATTGTATATTTGACCCTAAGAATAAAATTGTTTTCAAATTTCCAAATTATAGTTTTATCCTTGTATCAACTCTTACCTTGATATGGTGTTGATAGAGCCGCCCTGGGGACCTATGGACCTATAGTATCAAGCTCCAACAAATATTATATTATTAATCAAAGCTCTTTGATTAAATAATCATATTTATTAATCTCATGATTACTCCACTATAAATATGAGATTCAACTCTTGATAATTATAGACATATATTTAAGGAGTACTTTATTAAAGAATAAAGTGTCTATTGATATAATCATTACATCCAATGTTAATCCTCTATTAATGATTCATAATTAAAAGGGAACAAAATTAGCGTTTTACCCTTTTAACTATATCTTGTTCCTAGTGTACCGTTGACTTTACCAGTGAAGGTTGTGTCACATCAAATTTGCGACGTGAGAGCTCATAACCTTTTCAGTTCCAAAAAGTCAACCCAATAGGGAACCATTATTCAATATATATGAAGATATAGATTCCATATCTGTTAAACTATGTCCCCAGCCACATATATTAATGAGTCCCCAAAATAATTGTTCTTAGCCTGATCATTCTGACAAACCTTAACACATGAATAAAATGATCAGATGACATATATAGGAGTTCATAGTAACCTCAGGATTAAGATCAGATGACAAATGGTAGATGATCGTCTATGAAACAATGTTTAAACAAGTATTAACAAATCACATCTAGTCCAGCTCTATATATAACTATATATAAAGTATCTTAACTAAAGTGTCCTACTACACTAGTGCCCGGATCTAGGTCACTTGTATTCATAATACTAGTGAACCGTACTAGCAGTAATTAATCTAAATATTCCAAAACTTTATTTTATTGCGAACTATTTTAAGTTTATTGTCTTAATCTCGATCCTCTCATACCAATATGAGATAAAGACCACATAGATAAACTTTGGAATTTTCTGATATTTACTTAATATTATCAACATAATATCAGACATATTCTATATATATATAATAATTCAGTTCAATTATTTATTTCATTTAAAACATTTGTCAACTAAAATTGCTTTAAGGGAACTATTCCCAACAAAAATGATCCTTCCGAGTTGCCTTATAAAACTTCCTATAATCAATACACACTCTCCACCCCGTCACAGTACGAGTTGGAAACTCATTCTTTTCATTCATTACAATTTTCGTTCCTCCTTTCTTCGATACCACTTGAACCAGACTCACCCATGAACCATCTGAAATGGCATAAATAATAATTACAGCAATCAAAAGCTTCAAGACTTCCACTCTCACAATCTCTTTCATTACTGGATTAAGTCATCATTGATGTTCAATATAAGGCTTAGAAGAGTCCTCCATAAGAATCATGTGCATACAAATTGCTGGACTAATGCCTTTAATATTTGAAATTGACCTATTAAAGGCGGATGAATACCTTTATAAAGTTTCTAACAACTTCCTTTCATCCTCCTCATTCAATTATGCTGAAATTATTATGGGTTTTGTAGATCCATCTCCCGAAAATGCATACCAAAGATGAACAGGTAAATTCTTTAAAACAAGCCCATCACTAGTAGTATTTTTTTTTTTTTTTTAGCTATTATCAAGAGTAGGAGGCTTATTGATATCTTCCTTCTTAGGTACCTCCTTCTCTACTGGTAATGCTTTTAAAGCCAAGACACTATCAACCACCTCCACATCATTCATTCCCAAATCCAATCCAAGGTCCTCTTTAGAAATCGGCGTTGTTAAACATAGTTCCAAAGGATCATTATGAAACATGGTCTTGAAAAGTCTCTTAAGCATGGAGTAACTACATCCACTCTCTTACAATCTACTTGCTCCTTGGCAAACCTCATGGTATTACTAATGTTGAGCTTTACTTCCTCGCTATTCACCCTTAGAGTCAAGTTACCATCATGAACATCAATCAAAACTTTCCCGGTTGCTAGAAAAGGTTTTCCCAAGATTATCTAAATTTCTTGGTCTTCCTCCATGCCAAGCACAACAAAATCTACTGGAAAAATGAATCTATCAATCTTTACTAGAACATCTTCAATTATACCTCTAGGATACTTCAAAGAACGATCTGCCAATTGTAAAGAAATAGTAGTTGGTGTGACCTCTCCAAGATTGAGTTTCCAAAAGATAGAGAGAGAAATTAGATTAATACTAGCACCCAAATCACACAAGGTATTCTCAATATGTAGCTCTCCAATAACACATGGAATTGTAAAACTTCTCGGATCTTTCAACTTTTCCAGTAATTGTCTCTTGATAATGGCACTACACTCTTCTGTTAGCTTCATTGCTTCATAATCCTCTAACTTACGCTTCTTAGACATTACCTCCTTTATAAACTTTGCGTAGTTTGGCATTTGTTCAAGGACATCTACAAAAGGATTGTCAATATGTATTTTCTAGAAAATATTCAAGAACTTTGCAAATTTCTCATTAATCTCCTTCTTGTCAATGTTAGGAACGGTTCCTAGTGTGCAGCGGAAATTGCAGTAATGGTATACAACAAAAAATTTCATATAAACAATCTTTATATGAGGATCCTTTAATATGCAATATGTTAATCAATATATAATATGGACATTAATATAATACAAAATTATTTACCTTTTGTAGCCTATCAAGAATCCTTGAATCTTTTCGTATGTATTTTGATCTTCCCATCCTTGCTTGAGTACTCGCACCTTGATCTTCCAAGACGTTGTAAAATGCCCTAGTCTAATACTTTGTACAATATTTGCATGCTCATAAGTTTATAGAAGAAAAGTCACTTATTATAAAAATCTCAGTGGGGCCTTGCTAAAACATGCAAGTTGGGCCTAATAGTTTAAAAGAAAATAATAGTTTTCATGCAACGTTATAAAAACAATTAAAGTTCAAGTCCCGCTGATATGTTCTAAAAATTAAAAAAAAAAATAAACATAACATTATTCTTTAGAAATTGGCGTTAAACTGATCGTTTTCTCATCCATAGGATGCCCCCATGCCATACACACCCTGACGTTGGAACTCCCCACATCACCATGCGTGCCAAAGAGAAAACCTATTTGCTACCTAGAAGGGAAAGTAAAGGGGTGAGCTAAAAGCCTAGTAAGGAAGTACAAATAACACACAAGTAAAACACAACAAAACATATTCATATTCATACATCGTCATACATCATAAGCGTCGTTATCGTAACAATCATCATCATACACATAAACATAATCATCATAACACAAACATCATATACATAGTCATCATAAACATAACATCATATCTTTGTGAACATGGCCCGCTAACTTGTCCATGTCACATCTTTAGGTAACAAGATCTATGGTCCTTGAATAACCTCGGCGCATCCGCCCTGTGAGTTACGTCTTCATATCCTTAATAACTTGGGTTATGTCTTCACATCCTTAGTAACCCATTTTTGTTGTGTCGTGTTCATCATGCTAACAACCATTACATAACATACATCATTCATACAATCCAGTCATATCAACACAAAAATAGCGACGTCTTGCCTCTTGGGAGCGACGTATCACATCCTTTGCTGACTTGAACACCCAAAATAATATTCAAAACACCTAAAAACTCAATTCCTATACACTTAATGGAAAATCATCAATTCTACACAAAAATTAAGGAAACGCAAATCATTCTAAGGATAAAAATCAATATTTGAGTGCATAAAACATGCACTCATCAGTAAGCTGGTAAGGAACAAGTCAAAAGATTTAAATAATATAATTAGCAGAATATTATCACTCAGAATTAAGATCAATTTGACCTATGGTCAACATTGTGAAATTGATTGGATTCGATAACAACGATACTTATTTATCTATCAATAATCAATATCGTTCCTAGTCCAATGTACCCATATACATCCGATCTTATCTACTTGGATAAGACATCACACCAAAAATGTGTAAGTTGATCGTATTTGAGATTACCAGATTAGTGAAAATCCAATGCACTGATTAAATCTTAGGACTCGTTCTTTGAACATATAAATACAATCATAATCCACTGTGACCTAGTCACTATAATTGTAATTATTTATATGTTCAGGATTTTATAAATGTTTGTATTACTCCAATAATAATGTAATAGAACAAGCAAGCAATACGGTTATCAAACTAAATGATTTCTACTACTTTTACTTATAATATAAAATCGTGTTACATGTCTGACATGGTTTTATAAGGGCATAAACCCAACACTAGCCCCTGCTAATAACCACAAGAATGGACAAGCGGCTCACACTCATAGAACTCAGCCTAGCCAGGCAGGGCGAGCTGAGACCACATCGAGAATGGGGGAGATCTTTGTGAATCCACAAGCACCTCAGCAAGTCGCTCAGGTACCAAGTAATAACTTTGCATTGCCTCCTCAGGAAATCAGAGTAGAAAATGGGCGAGCCAATCTGGTCTGCCCAGATGGGAAAAGGATTGCTTCCCCAATAAGGCATCCTTCCTCGCCTATTCATCATCTGACACCACCATGCCCACAAAGGAATGCTTCATGGTGCGAGAATAAAATGAGAAATTCTATACTTGTAGAAGACACATATGCCCCGCGATCTCGCTCTAATAATCAGCTCCTCGACCTTAACCACCAGCAGTAAGCTCCATGGATGGTAGTTATTAGACAAAGACCCAGCGCGGGGGCAGGACTGATGATACCTGTAACCCGAATTCCCATAGGCACGAAGGTGATTTGAGAAATCAATTGAGTTCAGATCAAGGCTTGCGCTCCAATCCATAGTCCGACCTACATGATCATCTAAACTCGGAAAGAAGACAGTAAGATCGCTACGATGATCTGAGCTATACTTAGACTAGGGGACATCTGTCTATCGTGCGTGACAATGGAAATGTCTCGCCTAACCGAGATTGAGCTTGGATGGACAATAACCCACCTAAAATGCACAATAGGATGGGAGTTGGTAACCAACCCTCGAATGGCTAGCCCTAATGGAGGAGAAAATGAAGAGGCTCTTGTCCGTGAAAAATATAGATGATTGTGATTTCGATGAGGAGCTCGAGCCTTTGGCCCCTCATATTGCAGCAGTTCCGTATCATGTTGGCTTTAGGATGCCAACTATGCCCACATATAACGAAACCACCGATCCGTCTAACCACATTGGGACCTTCAACACTTTGATGATGGCCCACAATGTGAACATTGGCCTGCGGTGTGTTCTACTCCCACCTACGTTGACCGGACCAACCAAGCTATGGTTCACAAATATAAGAAACACTCAATCACCTCTTGGAAAAAGTTTTCCTCCAATTTCAAGAGAAAATTTTGAGCTGCAAAAGAGGTTCGAGTAGAGGCTGACTCACTGGCCAACATTAAGCAACAACCCAGTGAATCCCTGAAGGCCTACTTCAATTGATTTACTAATGTAGGGGCTTGAGCTAGAAACACTGACAACAGTGCCAAGCTCATGGCCATGAGTGAAAAGTGTAGACAAATTCCTCACTCGAGCTCAAGTATGGATAAATATAGAAGAGGCATAATCTACTGTCGTAGGAACCAGCCAGACCCTCGTTCATCCTGGTGGAGTGGTGGCAGATGCTACTGCTATGGCTCAGCCCGTCACCTAGAATAATTAGGTGAAGGTTAATAAATGAATAGGGAATGGTGAGGGCAACCAGAGTGGGCTTGAGAAGAATAAGCCCGGGGAGAAATATACCTCCATCTACATTGCCTATAACGATCAAACCGATACGCGAGAGCATATCCATTTAGATAATTCTACTCGCCTTCCATGGAAGAAGCCATAATCTTTAAGGCATCAAAGTGCAAAGAGAGACCCGTCTAAATTCTGCCAATACAATAATGATATTGACCACAACACTGATGGTTACCGTCAGTTAAAGGATGAGATCGAGAATCTCATTCAAGGTGGACCATTAGCCCCATACACTCACAATATGGTAGCTCCTAACCAACTGATGAGGAAGAACCCTCAACCAGCTCTAGGTAACCAAGTCAATCCAGCACAAGCTCACGGAAATCAAATAATCTCACCCCATGTTGAAGGGAGGGACATAGTCACCATTGCAGGCAAACCTCATATAACCAGATAACGATGAACCCTACGAACCAAGAGTACACCAGCTTCATGACTGAACATAACATATACTGCTACAAGGTCATGCAACTCGGGCAAAAGAACACGGGTTCAACATATTAAAGGTTGGTCAATAAGATGTTCGTCAACCAGAATGGGAAGAACATGGAGGTGTCTGTCGATGACATGCTCGTAAAGTCAAAGACTACCAATAACCATGTATTTGATCTTGAAGAATGTTTTGGCGTGCTGAGAAAGTATGGCATGAAGCTGAACCCCCAGAAATGCACCTTTGGGGTTTCGTCAGGGAAGTTCTTAGGCTTCATAGTCTATGTGAGGAGGATCGAAGCAAACCCAGAGAAGATCAGATCTCTATTAGAAATTTCTTCACCCAGATCGCGAACGTAAGTACAGAGCCTAACTGGAAAGGTTGTGGCCTTAAACTAATTCGTATCGAAGTCCACGGACAAATGTCTTCCCTTCTACAACTTGCTCAAGGGAAATAGATCATTTGAATGGACAGAAGAATGCAAACAAGCGTTTCAGGATCTGAAGACTCATTTGGCTGAGCCCCCCCCCCCCCCCCCCGGGTGTTATGAAAACCAGTTGGTGGGGAATGTTTGTACTTATACCTAGTTGTAACAGAAAATGTGGTCAGCATTGTGTTAGTTCGAGAAGAGAATCGAACACAGAAACTAGTGCATTATGTGAATAAGAGGCTTCTGGGAGCTAAATCCAGATATCCTCTAATTGAAAAATGCTTGTTCTGTTTGATTTTGTCCTCGAGAAAGCTCAGGCCATATTTCCAGTCCCACACTATACACGTCTTAACCAATCAACATTTAAGGCAGGTCTTGCAAAAGCCTGAGACATCGAGACGTTTGTTAAAGTTGGCCATCGAACTTAGTCAGTTCGAGATACTATATAAACCACGAACAACAATCAAATGTGTAGCGTCCCAAATTTGCTAATAAGGTTTAAGGCCTTGATTAGCATGGGGAGAGGGGCAACAATTGATTTAATTATACTAATATGTGAATTAAATTATTATGTGATAAAAAAAATGCATGTTTAAGTGAATTAAATATGCATGTGGGCCTCATTTGGTTGTTAGAGGTATATTTGTAATTTTAGCCCGTTGAGGGCATAAATGTGATATGTGTTTATTGCGATTGATACCATGAACAAGTGGTGATATATTTGTGATGCATGATCTGAGACGCTCTTAGGGAGAAACTAGAACTAAGGAGAAACATTTATACACTTCTCAACTCAGCACTCTCTTTCTCTCTCTCCCTCACATCTCCCTCTCTCTCGCTCAAGGCAAAGGGTAATTTTGTTACTGAATTCAAAGGAAGGAGGCTTAAGGATTCAAGGAAGGTGAAGCCTAAATTGGTTGGGGTTTAGTTCAAGATCAGAATTCTCAATAAGGTAAGAGTTTATATTAATTTATGATTTAGTTTCTAGCTGTAGTTAGGAGTTGTTCTTAAAGTTTGAGATTGGTTTGATTGGTTGAGTTGGATGGGTTATGAGCTAAGTACTTGGGGTGTGTTTTATTATTTATGTTGTTGTGATGTGAACTGTAAGCCAAATTTTGAGTATAAGGGTTGAATTGGGTGAGGATTTATAGGTTTGGTTGGGAAAAATGTAGTAGAAATGCATTGATTTATGGGTTTTTGAGGCCCGAGTCGCGGCCATGTTCTTCAGGTGTCGTCGCCCGCGTGTTTGAAGAGGTAGGAGAAGCCTCTATTTTTCCCAGGTTTCGGGGGATCTAGGGGGGCATGTCGCAGCCCGCATCCTTCGGTAGATAGAGTTCTACTCTCTGACCTATAGGTGTGTCGTCTAGAGGGCATGCCGCAGCCCAAAATGGAAAGAAGAGGGAAATTAAGGTTTTAAGCTCGAGAATTTGAATGTTAAGGCTGGGGAAGGATTCTACTACCCAGTTTAGTATAATCAATGGTCTTGGAGGCTAGATTATTGGCTAAAGTTATTATGAATGCGTTGTGACTAGGTTTTCAACGAGGCTCGAATTAGGGGAATGTTCTCGGGATCGCATTGGTTTATCAACTCGAGACACAAGTAAGAAAACTGTTGTACCCATAGAGTAGGGCACGGTCCTATTGTTTGTGTTTTAGGGCACAACCCTGTTGTTTATGCTTAATGTATGTGTGTTTATATGTGATTATTATGCTATGTGTATGCATGTTTGTGAGTGAATGGCGAAGGCTGAGAATGGCAAGAAGTCGGGTACAGGAAGGGGCCAAGATCGATGTTGAGCATGCTGAGTGTAGGTCATTAGGGCGAGACCCTCCTAGGATGATGTATCCACCCGCACGGTGAATACCGCGAACCCAGGCCCTGGTAAAGCGCCTAGAATGACGTAGGCCGCTATGTGTTTAGCCCGTTGATTGTTTCGTTGTATACTATGGATTGTTATATTATGTTATATGTTGAGTTTTCTTGCTGGGCTTTAACTCACGGGTGCTCTATGGTGCAGTTAAGGGCAAAGGGAAGGTCGACCAACCATGAGTACAGAGAGCGTGGAGCGACGGGTACACGTTTGGCCTACCTGGCTGCCACGGCCAGGGTTATTTTGGGAAAATGTACTGTAATGAACTGCTTTGTCGCTTAGGTCGACCGTAATTATATTTTTGAGTTTTAATATAGTTTCTAAACAGTATTTCAGAATCCCAACTATATAAATTTTCTATGATTCCAATAAAGGTTCAAATTTTCATAATTAATCTCAATAAACGAGTTTTATTCCAATTTAGTCACACTTTTAACCTAAAACCTCGATTAGCGAGCTAATGACACATTTTTAAACTCACATAGTAACGACTCTAAGGAAGTAGGGAATTACAACTTGGTATCAGAGCGTGCCAAGGTTTATGGTTCCCGGAGATCAACCGAATATGTACGCTCACTGCCAGTGACAAGCTCGTCTCAGGGTTGGTTGGTAATGAGTTATAATTAATTGCTTATTTAAATTTCCGTATTTACCGTAATATATAGAGATATAGTACGATGAATGCATTGTTATATGCATGATGTTAGGGCATGGCCCCCTTGATTGTTGTATGGTATGTGTGATATGTGGACTTGCTGGTTGTGGTTGATTGATGAAATTAGGAGGTGGCTTTTGGATGTTGTTATCATGCCTGATGTGCGGCATCATTAATTGTAGGCATATTGTAGGAATGCCTCGGCGATCAATCAGACTCTGTGACAATAAGGCCAAGGATGACAACCAGGGTGAGGACCCTCCACCTGCCCCGCCGAATTGGAAATATTTATTTACCGAGATGGAAGATATACTTCATCGAACAGAAGAAGAGCTTCGACAGTTGAGGGAACAAGCCCCTCCTCAAGGCATTGGGTTACAGGTTCCATAGGTTGTGGCTCCAGTGTCAGTCGAGTCTACTGTGGAAAATAGGTGGGAACCTTTGTATGAGAGGTTCAGGAAACAGTATCCTCCGACCTTTGAGGGTGGCTCATACCCATTGCGGGTATAGCAGTGGATGAACATATTTTTTGTCCATCTTGGACTTTATGAGGGTGGAAGGGAATGAGAGAGTAGCATGCACCAGCTACATGTTGAGAGAGGATGCCTGCATCTGGTGGGATGCTGTGTCTCCAAGAAGGAATGTTGCAGTCATGACTTGGGAAGAATTCATAAATATTTTCAATGAGATGTATTACAGTCTCGTAGTCCGAGCTGCGAAGGTTGATGAGTTTACTAACCTAACTCAGAACAGGATGACGGTTACTGAGTATGCCTTGAAGTTTGACCAGTTAGCGAAGTTCGCACCAAATTTGGTTCCTACTGACATGGCACAGTGGGATCGATTTATGCGGGGATTGAATGTTATGATTGCCCATGACGTCAAGATAACCTTGCATTGGGGAACTACCATTTATGCACAAGTAGTGGAGTAGGCCCTTACAACTAAGGGCCGAGGATCAGATTTGGCAAGAGGGCACCGCTAGGTGCAATGCTCGGAGGACGGTGCCTCCTTTCACTAGATCTAGTCAAGGGCCCCAGTGAACAGAAGAGAAAGCCCCCAGATTCTTTTGTTCTTCCTTGCATAGATAGGAGGGCACGGGGTGCTTTCAGTGGTTGTCAAGGCAGGGGAGACAACTAGAGGAGTTTCCTAGTGTGTCCTCGGTGCATACGATGACTTCAGGGAGAGTGCAGGATCAGGGTCTGCTTTACTTGTGGAAGTAGTAGTCATTTGAGGAAGGACTGCCCACAAGCCAAGAAGGAAGAGCCGAAATAGAGCGACAGCCTCACTCCTGCCAAACTATTTACTTTGACCCAGATTGAGGCTGAGGCTAGCCCCACGGTCATGACGGGTTAGATTTCTAGTGCTGGTTCTTCTTTTACTGCATTGATTGACTCAAGGGCTACTCATTCATTTGTATTTACTAGAGTAATAGATCAGCTGTGTAGACCTAGTGATTTATATGCTAGGGGATTTCAGACTTTGTTGTCAACTGGGGAACTGGTAGTCTCTAGGACATGGGTCAGAGCATTGCCAGTAGAGATAGACAGTAGGGAGTTGTCTATGGACTTGACTGAGTTAGCGATGGATGACTTTGTTATGATCCTAGGGATGGATTGGTTATTGAAGTATGGGGCGATAATTAACTGCAAGCGTAGGATGGTGACCTTTGAACCGGAAGGGGAGGTACCCTTTGTATTTATGGGGACAGTGAGTGGACCGCAGGTACCTATGATTTCAGCACTAAAGGCTAAATACCTAATGCAAGAGGGTTTCCTAGGATTCCTTACAAGCATTGTGGATACTTCTAGAGTTATTTCAGTTGGACCGGATAAGACCAGATTAGTATGTGAGTTTCCTGATGTGTTCCTAGTAGACTTGACAGGGTTTCCACAACACCGAGAGATCGAGTTTATCATAGAGTTGGTGTTAGGGGTAGAGCCAGTATCTAGGAAACCTTATAGAATGGCTTTGGTAGAGTTGAAGGAATTGAAGATTCAGTTGTAGGAGTTACTGCATTTGGGGTTCATCAGACCGAGTTTTTCTCCATGGGGTGCTCCAGTGTTGTTCATCAAGAAAAAGAATGGATCCTTAAGGATGTGTATTGACTATAGAGAGTTGAACAAGTTAACCATAAAGAACAAGTACCCACTACCTAGGATTGATGACTTGTTTGACAAACTACAAGGGAAGACAATATTCTCTATGATTGACCTCCGGTCAAGCTACCACCAGTTAAGGATTAAAGAGGAGGACATACCAAATACCGCATTCCGCACAAGGTATGGACACTATGAATTCCTGGTTATGTCCTTTGGATTAACCAATGCCCCAACAGCCTTTATGGACTTTATGAATAGGGTCTTTAAGGATTATCTGGAAAAGTTTGTGATTGTATTCATTGATGACGTACTGGTGTACTCTCAGCCAGAGATAGAGCATGAGCAGTATCTACGCCTGGTATTACAGCGATTGAGAGAGCATACGTTATATGCTAAGTTTAGCAAGTGTGAGTTTTGGCTACCTCAAGTAACATTTATGGGTCATATTGTCAATAAGGAGAGGATTCTAGTGGACCCAAGTAAGGTTGAGGCAGTGAGAGATTGGCCCAAGCCGAGCAGTATACCAGAGGTTAGAAGCTTTTTGGGATTGGCAGGGTACTATCAGCGATTCGTTGAAGGATTCTCCATAATAACCACACCGTTCAGCGAACTGACACGTAAGAAGACAAAGTATGTGTGGACAGACAAGTGTGAGAATAGTTTCAAGGAATTGAAGCGGCGACTAATCACCGCTCCAGTCTTAAGTCTGCCGTCAGGCAATGAGAAGTTTGTATTCTACTGTGATGCTTCTAGACAGGGTTTGGGGTGTGTATTGATGAAAGCTCGAAAGCCGATAGCCTATGCGTCGAGACAATTGAAGGAATATGAGCTGAGGTATCCCACACAAGATCTAGAATTGGCAGCGATGGTATTTGCACTAAAGGTCTGCAGACATTTTTTGTATAGTGAGAAGTGCAAAATATACACTGACCATAAGAGTTAGAAGTACTTCTTTATTCAGAATGATCCAAATATGTGCCAGAGACATTGGCTGGAATTGGTAAAGGATTATGACTGTGATATTCTATACCATCCTGGGAAGGCCAATGTGGTGGCTGACACGTTGAGTCGGAAGGGCCCTGGACAGTTGTTCAGTTCGAGGCAGATATCAAATAGGTTAGCTGAAGAGATGACTAGAGCCAGTATTGAGTTGGTGGTTGGTCAGCTAGCCAACATCACTCTTTAGTTGACGCTCCTTGAGAGGATCAAGGAGGCACAAGGGGCGTATCCCTAGTTGAGAGAGTACACGAAGGGCATCTTAGCCGGAGCGGCTAAGGACTTTTCTATTTCAGAGATGGGTTTGTTGAGGTACAAAGGTAGGATTTGTGTTCCAATGGATTTCGGTATTCGACGAGAGATTTTGGATGAGTCTCATACCACTCTCTATTCTTTACATCTGGGTACGACGAAGATGTACCAAGATTTGAGAACTTTATATTGGTGGCCGGGAATGAAGAGGGATGTGGTGGATTATGTGGCCAAGTGTTTGACTTGTCAGCAGGTAAAGGCTGAACATCAGAGGCCAGTAGGGTTGCTGCAGCCTCTAGGGATTCAGGAGTGGAAATGGGAGGACATCACCATGGACTTCGTGGTTGGATTACCAAAGACTGTGGGACAGTATGAATCAGTGTGAGTGGTTGTGGATAAGTACACCAAATCAGCCCACATTTTTCCTGTTAGGAAAACTTTTACCGTGGAGCAGTGTGGTGAACTGTATGTGAAGGAAATTGTTTGACTACATGGGGCTCCAAGGTTGATAGTATCCAACAGGGACCCCACCTTCACCTCCAAGTTTTGGGAGAGCCTGCAGAAGGCTATGGGTACACAGTTGCAGTTTAGTCCCGCCTATCATCCGCAGACGGATGGACAGTCTGAGAGGATGGTTCAGATACTGGAGGATATGTTGCAAGCCTGCGTGCTTGATTTTGGGGAATCTTGGAGTAAGTATCTCCCTTTGATTGATGAGACTATTGGAGTGGCTCTGTATGAGATGTTATATGAGAGGAAGTGCAAATTACCCATCCATTGCGATGAGACGGGTGGGAGGAGGTATCTAGGACCTGAGGTTGTTCAAAGGACCACTAAGGTGATTGAGAAGATTAGAACTCGAATGCTCACCTCCCAAAGTCAACAGAAAAGTTATTTAGACTTGAGATGCAGGAGCGTAGAGTTTCAAGTCGGTGATCACGTGCTCCTTAGAGTTTCTCCCTTGAGAGGGGTGAAATGGTTTGGAGTAAGGGGCAAGTTGAGCCCTTGGTTTGTTGGCCCCTTTGAGCTCTGGAACGGGTTGGAGAGGTAGCCTACAAATTGGAAATGCCTCCATCTCTATCAGGGGTTCACAATGTGTTTCACGTGTCCATGCTCCGGAAGTATGTGTCAAATTCTACGCACGTGCTAAGTTATGAGAACCTGGAGCTAGATCACGATTTATCGTATGAAGAGAAAGTGAATTAGATTCTAGAGTGGAAACATAAAGTCTTGCGGAGGAAGACCATCGCCTTGGTAAAAGTGTTGTGGAGGAATAGCAAAGTGGAAGAGGCAACTTGGGAAATTGAGACAAGTATGCGGGATCGGTATCCCGAGTTATTCAGGTAATTTCGAGGACAAAATTTCTGTAAGGAGGGGATAGTTGTAGCATCCCAAATTTGCTGGTAAGGCTTAGGGCCTTGATTAGCATGCCTGGAGGGCCATAATTGATTTAATTATGCTAATATGTGAATTAAATGATTATGTGATTAGAAATGCATGTTTAGGTGAATTAAATATGCATGTGGGCCCCATTTGGTTGTTAGGGATATATTTGTAATTTTAGCTTGTTAATGGCATAAATGTGATATATGTGTATATTGTGATTGATGCCACGAGTGATTGGTGATATATTTGTGATGCACGATCCGAGACGGTTTCAGGGAGCAGTTTAGCTAAATAGTCACAACGGGGTCGAATACCCGGATCGAGAGGAGCCTAGGGATATTTTGGGAATATGGTATGTGTTCTGGAATTATCGGGTTTTGGGTAGTAATTTAGCAATTATTTGGCATGTCGGGATTAAATTGGGATTTATAGGAACACTCGAGGATTTAGCGGGATGTGGCAAATGATGGGATTGCCCTTGAAGGCATTAAATGGCCAAGGGTATACTTAAGGGTATTTTAGACATTTTGGTGGCTGGGGGATAAACTTGAACTTAGACTTAGGCAGTTAAGGACACTAGAACTAAGGAGAAACATTTATACATTTCTCAACTCAGCACTCTCTTTCTCTCTCTCCCTCACGTCTATCTCTCTCTCTCAAGGCAAAGGAGAATTTTGTTGTTGAATTAAAAGGAAGGATGCTTGAGGATTCAAGGAAGGTGAAGCCTGAATTGGTTGGGGTTTAGTTCAGGATCAGAATTCTCAGTAAGGTAAGGGTTTATATTGATTTATGACTTAGTTTATGGCTGTAGTTAGGAGATGTTATTAAAGTTTGAGTTTGGTTTGATTGGTTGAGTTTGACGGGTTATGAGCTAAGAACTTGGGGTGATTCTATTAGTTACATTATTGTGATGTGAACAGTAGGACAAATTTTGAGTATAAGGGTTAAATTGGGTGAGGATTTATATGTTTGGCTGGGAAAAACGCAGTAAAAATGCATGGATTTCTGGGCTTAGGAGGGCCAAGCTGCGGCCCTGTTCATCAAGTGTCGCGGCCCTAGGGGTCATGTCGCGACCCGCATCCTTCAACAGAGAGAGTTCTGGTCTTTGACCTATAGGCACGCCGCGACTCTAGAGGGCATGTTGCGACCGAAAACGGAAAGAAAAGGGAAATTACGATTTTAAGCTTAGGAATTCAAATGTTAAGGCTCGGGAAGGATTCTACTACCTGGTTTAGTAGAGTCCAAGGTCCCAGAGGCTAGATTAATATTCTGAAGTTATTTATTGGCTTGAAGCTTGATGGATGGTTATTATGAATGCGTTGTGACTAGGTTTTCAATGAGGCTCGGATTAGTGGACTATGCTCGGGATCGCATTGGCTTATCAGCTCGGGACACAGGTAAGAAAACTGTTGTACCCATAGACCAGGGCAAGACCTTATTGTTTGTGTTTCAAGGTGCAGGCCTATATTTTATGCTTAATGTATGTGTGGTTATCTGTGATTATTATGCTATGTTATGCATGTTTGTGAGTGAACGAAGGCTTGGAACGACAAAGGCTAGGAACGGTGAAGGCCGAGAATGGCGAAGGCCAGGAATGGTGAAGGCTGAGAATGGCAAGAATCTGGGTACGACAAGGGGTCGGGATCGGCGTTGAGCATGCTGAGCGTAGGCCGTTAGGGCGAGACCCTCCTAGGGTGTTGTATCCACTCGTACGGTGAAGACCGTGAACCCAAGGCTTGGTAAAGCTCCCGGGACGACTTAGGCCGCTATGTGTTTAGCCCGTTGGCTTTTTTGTTGTATATTGTGGATTGTTATGTTATATGTTATATGTTGATATTTCTTGCTGGGCTTCGGCTCACGAGCGCTCTGTGGTGCAGGTAAGGGCAAAGGGAAGGTCGACGAACCATGAGTATGGATAGCATGGAGCGACAGGTACATGTTCGGCCTACCTGGCTACCATGGCCAGGGTTATTTTGGGAAAGATGTATTGTAATGAACTACTTTGTCGCTTAAGTCGACTGTAATTATGTTTTTGAGTTGTAATATATTTTCTAAACAGTATTTCTGGATCCCAACTGTATAACTTTTATGTGATTCCAATGAAGGTTCAAATTTTCATAATATATCTCAATAAACGAGTTTTACTCCAGTTTAGTCACACTTTGAAGCTAAAACCTCGATTAGCGAGCTAATGACATATTTTTAAACTCACATAGTAACGACTTTAAGGAAGTAGGGCATTACAAAATTCCAAGCGCTCACTAACTTCGTGGAAACCCTTCATTAATAGATCATCAAAAGAGAACGGATCTAGAGCTGGAATAATCCGAATCTCACTCGAAGGACATCCCTTCCATACGGCTCTCAGAATTAATTTTGATTCTTCCAATAACAAAGCAGAGTACGAGGCATTATTGGCTGGAGTTCGGGTAGTGAAGCAGCTGATAGCAAGAGCAATTCAATGCTTTAGTGAGTCTTATCTCGTGGTTAACTAGGTATTAGGAGTACCAAACTCGAGGAATCAAAATGGCAGCTTATCTAGCTAAGGTTAAAGGTGAATTATCAGTATTTAAGTTTTATTCCTTCGAACAAGTCCCTTGCGAGAAGAATACGAATGTAGATGCTTTAGCCCGACTCTCCACAACCAAAGAAGCGGACACATTCAATGTGGTTCATGTAGAATTCTTTGATTAACTAAGCATTAATGAAGAGCTAGTGGAGGTCAGCATGATTTGTGAAGAACCGACCTGGATGACTCCCATAGTTGAATACCTCACAAACAAAAAGCTACCAGAAGATCGAAAGAATGCACGCAAATTATTGTATCAGGTCTCGTGGTATATTATGGTCGAGGGGATTCTCTACAGGCGAGAACATTCTTTACCCCTCCTAATGTGGGTTTTGCATGAGGAAGCACATGCTATCCTCTGAGAAGTCCATGAAGGATTATATGGGGACCACTCTATGGGGCAAAACTTGGCTCTAAAAGTACTAAGGCAAGGTCATTTCTGGCCCATTCTAATAAAAGGACTCGGCCTCGTATGTCCTCAAGTATGGCAAATGCAAACGTTTTGCCACCATTGCCCGAGCAACACCCATGGATCTAACTATGATTTCCTCACCCCTGGCCATTCGCTATATGGGGGATTGACCTAATCGGCTCATTGCCTACTAGAAAATGAGGAGTTCGCTATGCAGTTGTCGCAATCGACTAATTTACAAAGTGGGTTGAGATCGATCCTCTGGCGACTACAAAGAGAGTACTAGATTTTGTCGTGAAAAGTATAACATGCCATTTTGGACTCCCAAAGAAGATCGTGTCTGGTAATGGAACTCAATTTCACAGCGACCTACCCACGAATTTTTGCAAAATTTGTGATATAATAAAAAGTTTCTCTTCAGTGGCATACCCTCAAGAAAATGAGCAAGTCGAGGCAGTAAAAAAAAACCCTAAAGGCAAGCTCAAAGAATCGACTAGAAGATGCCAAAGGGTTGCGACCTAAACAACTCTCGTAAGTTCTCTAGACCTATAAGAACTCACATCGCACTTCCACTGAACATACTCCCTTCTCTCTAACTTTTGGAAGTGGGGCTATGCTCCCAGTTGAGGCTCTAGTGACGTCACATAGGTGATGGTCCTTCAACCAGAATCAGAATCATGACCTATTTACTGTATCCCAGGACCTAATTGAAGAGCAATTGGAAGAATCTCAGTTGCAGCTTGCCCATTATCAGCAAAGAGTAACTCGTTATTTAAATTCAAAGGTCAAAGAACGAACACTCGAGCTAGGGTATTTAGTGCTCTGAAGGGAGTTTCTAGCTAACAAAGACCCTAAAGACGATGTACTGGGACCAAACTAGAAAGAACCTATAAGCTTGTGGAGATCTTATAAGAAGAACCTTCAAACTAGCTCGACTAAGTGGAGAATTGGTTCCACGAACTTGGAACGCTCTACATCTCAAGAAGTATTATCAGTAATAAGACGCCTTTGTTAGATTTAATGTGTTTTGTTCTTTGTAAGGCTTATTTCCAAAAGCAATTTCATTTTGTTCGAATTTTAATAATAAAGGGTTGCTTTATATTTTAAACGTGGTACCAGATTTTTTTCATTTTATTCTTGTAATTTAGCATGAGTTGGTTATGTAAAAGTGATCTAGAATATATATAAAAATTCTAATTTCTTGGGGGGCATATAACCCTCGAAGAGTCTTTGAAACATCCGAAAAATTTAGGTTTAAATTTTTGCAACTTAGAATTTGGAAATTTGATTACTCGATGACTTCTCAAAGCTCAATTTTTCAAAGAAATTCCGAATACGAACTAAGTTAAGAAAATTCAAAGCATAACAAACAAAATCCTAGAATTTAACTAGGTACAAAAATTCTGGAATTAAACCAGGTCCAAGGCTTGATCCCTAACAGGATTATGAAACTAGGTGATCAAACTCATGGAAATAACCAAGTCATCGACCATAAATTAACTAGGCAAGCCATCAGGAAAAATATCCTCGATCTAAAATTCCCCTATAACTATTTGGATGTATAATGACTTTGTAGGTTCATAAACATAAATACTTGATAGAAAAGGGGGGTGAACAAAAAAGATTTGATATAACAAGTTGAAACATATATCAAAATATGTAAATTATATTGAGGAAAAAAATAACATCGAGGTCGACAATCTACATATCAAAATATGCAATTGTCTCAGCCTAAAAGGCCCAAATACAGCTCAAAGCGCCCAAACAAAGAAAAAAAACAGAAACATAAAAGAGGTCCCCCGTCATCCCCGAGATCCAGTAACTTGCTCTCAAGATGACACCTCTTCCTCCCTGCCCTCTGCTGCAGCTCCTGAAGTCTCCACTATCTCCACAGTCTCTTTTGATAATAGGTCCTAAAACTTGGCGACGCAGCACCCCCAAAGTTTCGCATCTAGGAACTAGAAATCCCCTTCCTAGTTATACGTCGAGCACCTATTGAACATTTCTTCCATAGAGTTATCCGCTTTAGTAGCGTCCTCCTTGGCCTTGGCCTTGACCTCTGCTAGCTTCTGCTTGAGAGTGTCGACCACCGCAAGCTTTTGCTTAAGATCTTCGACCTCAATCAAAAGCTGGTCCCGCAACTGGATTACCTCCAAAACATGCACATTGGCAATTTTCTCATTTTCCTAGAAGGTCTTCAGGGCATTTTTGGCCTCTTCCAGAGTGATCTTCATGGCATTGTCCTACTCTAAGACTACATTTGCATCCCCCAAGGTGGTCTTGGCCTTGCCACCTCAACTCTGATCCAAGCAATACCATGGATCTAAGCCATGAAAGACTGCAACCAATGATTAAAGAGGGATTAGTTTGTGAAAACATGGAACTGAAGAAGAAGAAGGATAAGGATAAGACTTACGGTTGGAGTCATCCCCAATGTAGAGTTGAGGATGGTCACCAAGGGTCTCGCCTCTATGGCCTACAACTCTTTGGTGCTGACCAAGTTTGCATGCTTCATCAGATGGTTCACGATCTCTTGAAATGAACCACGCAGAGGTTTAGGATGTTTCCCCACCTCGATGGGAGGACTTGGGATCGTGGTAGTTGGAACTACGATGTGGACGACCTGTTGGACATGTGAAGGATCATGAGGAGCTAGGGGAGGAACATTTTGGATCGTAATTGCGGAGGGCTAGAGTTACTTCGGGGTGGAACTCGTCCCCTTGGTTTTGGCTGGAGAACTAGCAGTAGCTCCTAGTCCAAATGTAATTTTTTTTCAAGATTCTTAGCTTCTTCCCTTTAGGGTCGGTGCTTAAGATATCCTTAAGGCTAATATCTTCTTCTGCAATGATGAACAGAAAAGTTAGAACAGAGTTTTATAATTCTAACTATGCAAACAATAAGTAGGAACATAACAAGAACCCTACCCTCTGAACTAGAGGAGTAAACTACTATGATTAGTTCAAGATTATGGATTGGCTAGACACAACCTTTAACTCTTGGATTATTGGTGGTGGGGGAGATTCTAACATTACTACTTCATGGGATCTGCTAGGTTCGGGCTCCTTGTCCGGACTAGGTTCATACTCGGCCTACCCTAATACCAGGGGCAATGGAACCATGACGCAAGGAATGCCATGACAAGAGGTTTGTACCTTACTGTTAAAAAATGGTGGACCTAAAATGTAAAGTGTTATCTACTACTAACGTATATTTGGGGTAGGCAAAAACATTGTGTGCGACCAATTTGTTGATGCACTGATGTAAAGCCACATTCAGGTCCAGGTCTTCAGAATGTCGGCTCACGAGCTGCCTCAGATTGAATCGGACTAGTCTAAAACTAGCAGCACCCCCGTTTATTTCCCTATCTTGATTACCTTGGCCGGAGGTTTCGGCAGCTACCCCCGATTCGGTACAATCTTGGTCGAAATTCTGCCCGCCTTCAGTGATCTTTCTTTTACACACCAACGGTGCGACCTCCTCATCTTCCTCTACCTCCTCAATGATTGGAGGAAGCTCCTTGGGAGGACCTTAAGGCTTGATGGCCAATGTTTGATCCTCTCTGATTAGCTTGCAGGCCACCATGGTGGCATCATTTACCCCACCCCGAGCTCCTTCTCTTTAGCAGGAGCATTGGCCAGAGTTTGGTATTGACCTCGGTTGACGGTGAGAACTCGTCAACGATGTTAAGTTATAAAAATCAAAGTATATAGCTTATAAATGGAGAACATAAAGAACCTAATAAGAATCTTAGAAAATAGTTGCAGAAGGAAATGGAGAAAAGATCTTGTCTTTCTCTTTATACAAAGCTACAGTGTTTTACCAACCCCCTTCAATGATAAAGTGAGGTTCCCTTTATAGTGGGCTCTAATGGCCCCTAATACATTGTGGTCCCAAGGGACCAAATTGTTCATAAGTACATTGTCAGGGAAGTGGCATCAGACGTAGTGGCACAGGTGGTGGTGGTGTCGGCCCTGATACATGGTCGGAGACACGTAGGTAGTGCCTCCACCATTGGTACTAACTTGTACCATCACTACCTGTCTAGTACAGACGTCAGAGTCATGCCTTTGTGCTCCTCATGGTCATACAACCTGTTCCCATACACGTGCCTTGCACCTAAAGGTTGCTCTCGTATATCCAAGATACACCCTTGCTCCAAGCCCCTTTTTATTTTGCTAAGTATAAGAGGACTTGTAGCCTTGAGTGAGATAAGCATGAGGTAGTCGCAACCTGCTGGTGACACCTACCTTAGAAAATAGAGAAGGGCCTCATCAACGATGCATATGCTTACATCATAGAGGCGTGGCCTCGCGAGATGATGCGCAGGCCTAGGCACCTAGGAGCGGCCGAGGCATGGCCTGCGAGGTGTAGCTCGTGAGACGATGCGCGGTCTTGGGCACCTAGGCATGGTCGTGGTGTGGCCTTGCAAGATGGGATGGTGCGCGTTCCTGGGTACCTAGGTGCGGTAGAGGTGTGGCTTGTGAGGTGTGACCTTGCGAGATGGGATGGTGCGCGTTCCTGGGCACCTCGACGCGGCAAAGGCGTGGCCTCACGAGATGGTGCGCAATCCTGGGCACCTAGTTGCAGCCAAGGCAAGGCCTGCATTGTGTGGCCTCCAGAGACAGAGCGCGGTCCTGGGCACCTAGGTGCGGTCGAGGCACGACCTGTGAGGCGTGGCCTCGTGAGATGGGATGGTGCACATTCGTGGGCACCTGGGCGCGATAGAGGCGTGGCCTCGCAAGACGATGATGTGTAACTGGTGGCGCGAGGTGCTTGGGCGCGCGGCTAGCGGCGCAAGGCGCCTGGGTGTGTGGCACCTAGGCACGGGTCCATAGGACCTTCAGCTAGGTAAGCAAGGTGAAGTGAGCTTGGGCCTCACGTGGGGTGAGATAGGTCAATTTCGCGAAGGCCTTGCGTGAGGCCTGGGTCTTTCAGGATCATGTGTAATTTGTGGTGTTCACACTTGCCCCCCAGTCTACAAGAGAGTCTTCAAGCTCTCTTGTAGACTTCAAGGTGCGATGCATTCGGGATGTCCGCGAGATTTTGAGGGTGTATGTGAGCCTATCATTGTGCTTCGCGTATCCTAAGGCAAGTGTCAAGGCCCCTCCTTGACCATTGATCAGGCCTTGGGTTTGATGGCTAAGATGAGCCTATGGTTCATATAAATAGGCCTTCATATCTAGATTATTTTTTACACTTTATCTATTTAGCTTAGCGGTTTTGGAATCCTTACTCCTTTCAAGAGGTAAGGGGTTCGATTCCTCACAACCTCACTTTGGTTATAATTTACTTTTATTATTTGAGTTCATTTCTTTTATACCAATATCCATACAGGTATTTGGGGACTAAAACTCTTCTCTCCTCCATTTTTGCAGGCGCAAATCTTCGACCCTTCGCATTTGTTTGGTCACGGTGGTGCTTTGGACCCTTATCCTCCTTTTGACCGTGCTGGTACTTTCGACCTTCGGCCTCCCTTCAACCGTGACAGCGCCCGATTTTTCTTACATAAGGTATACTTTCTTTCTTATTTCGTTGGGTCCAAATTAGCACTACTCGGGATGGGTTGCTGTGGCCAGAGCTCGTTGTGAGTTGATCCACTTACATGCCCTTGTTTTTACCCCGTAGTTGGTCATTTAGAGCGCTCGTGTCCAGAGGTTTTAAGCGCATTCCTTTGTGTTCTGTAGCGATCCCCTCATTTACATGTGCACCCTTATTACCTACGAGATGAGGTTCCATGGCCTGTGAGGGATCATCTGGTGCTCCTCCGGGGGTCGAGTTTGTAGACTTATCTTCAGACTCAGAGTCCCCCAAAAAAACACTCACCAAGACTATGACACTTTGAGGCAAGCCCGTATACATCACCTTGAGCATATGGCTGAACTTAGGCGTAAAATCTGGGTAGCGGAAAGTGAAATAGACTCAGTTTTGAGGGGCGATGGAGTTTCTTTCCCCTTTGACCTTAGCGACCACATAGCAAACCTTAGGGTGACCCTTTTGGATCTACGGATGGAGTTGGAGTTCATGGAGGGAAATCTCTTGCCTGAACCTCCTGCCCCGTTCTCCCCTTATGGTTGTCAGGGGGTCATCTCGGGTTCCCCTCGACCCTTGCTTTCGATTCACCCTTGGTTAGTGCTTCCGTACTCAGAGCCTCAGTGGAAGACCCTTGCTAGGAAGAAAAAATGGAGGGTAAGTGCCCTGTTTCTACCTCACCTTTTTCCTTTGGTTTTGCAGATATGGCAAAGAGAGTGTGGCGATAGGTGGCTTTCGAGGCGCAAGATTCTGGTCCTTTATTGGCGTCTTCTATTGTGTCCAATGTGTCAGAAAATCAGTTGTTGGAGCTATCCGCCAAATATCACATTGGCAAGGAATACAAGATGTATGTTCCTTCCAATACCTGTCGGGCCAATAATCCCCCCCCCCCCCCCAAGGGGTGCATGGCCATGAGCGAGCATATCTTGAAAGCGGGTGGGACCATTCCTTTACTCCCGTTTTTTCGTCATGATGCTTAATCACTTTGACCTCGTTCCGCTCCAGCTGGCTAACCTTAAGTTGCCTATACATGACGTTTGCTGAGCTCAACCAACGCGCTCCTACGGCTCGAGAGGTGCATTTTATGTATTACCTCATGCCAACCCCTAAATCCAAAGGCTTCTATTTCTTACAGAAGGCCAATTTCCAGGTTTCCCTAGGGTTTTGTATCAAACCCGGGGTCCTGGAAGAAGGACTTTTTCTTTGTAAAAGGTCCCTTTTTCGTACGTGAACACTTTCGCTCGTCCCCAAGTAAGTACTTCAAGCTTGTCTTCCTTTTACTTTGAATTGGTTATTTTGGAGCTTATGCTTATATTGGTAATTATGTTGATTGTGCAGAGAGTTTGGTGACCTTGATATTCCTCGGTCAGAGGCAGCGCCAGTGGACAAACTCCTCGAGGCTGACCCCGCCAAGAAAATGGTCGCCCGCCTCTTCACCATGGCAAACCTGAACCGCCACAACTTATCTGCGGTATTAGATCCTGATGTCTTGTGGCACGTTTCTGAGCAAAGGAAGAAGGTTCCTTTAGCCAAGCATCACTCTGACGAGGGTGACGCGGAGTGGGTGCCCGAAGAGGTTTCCCCAGAACCTAGACAACCATGCCGATCATCTCCCTCCTAGGGGTGGCCTCCTTTGGCCCCTATTGACCATGACATGGCCTCTCACTCCCATGGTCCATAGGCCATGCCAGGGTGTTTCGTGTGTCCCTTTTCTGAGGAATACGATACTTTTCCTCATGCTCCCCTCGATCATGGTCAGTCGGGAGCTCATTTTCCCGGTGTTCCTGTACCCCCTCCTCCTTCAGTGAGCGGGTCATCTGTCCCTACCCAGCCAGGCACCCTTGACTTAGAGGGGGCACCTTGGGTGGGTCGTATGGAGACCTCTTATGGGCAATGGTATACCCAGGTCGTCGAGGGTCTTCCTGAGACTAATTGGAGAAGTCTCGGGAATTTTGCCATGTCGGAGCTTGGAGAGACTCTTGTGCGCTCCGCAACTTAGGGGAGTTCGTGCGTCTTACATTGGCCTTACTCTTTTTTTTTTGGATTCTTTGTTTGCTCATCATCATTATTATTATTATTCTTGTGCAGACTTCTCTAGTGGCCCAACGCTTCGCCGACTCAGCGCAGGACCTCTCCTCATCGAATCCCGAAAGGGACCATCTAACGGTCAAGGTTCAGGGGCTCGAGAGGGAACTCACTAATACCAATCTTAAGCTTGAGAAGGCCCTGGAGAAGGCCTCTTCATCGTCGAAAAAGAAGAAGAGGGCGAATGCCAAGGTTGTGATGCTGCAGGAGAAGGTTACTCGCCTAGAGGCTGATCTTGGGGGAGCAGAAGCTAAGGTCACAATGTTGCAAGAGAGGGTCACTCTCCTAGAGGCAAATTTGGCTGAAATCGAGTACAAATCCATAGAGGATGCCCTCTATGGAGTGTTGAGGAAAAATCCTAACTTCGATTTCTCCTCCTTTAGTGAGCACGTCGTTGCCAGGGTGGCTGAGTGGAATGCTCGCGGCAGGAGGCCCTGAGATTTTTCTTCTGCGATATTATCATTTAATTCTATTTTGTTGTATGGTCACTTGAGCTTATCATTCAATTTTTTTTTATTTTGTTGGAACTTTTATAAGTCTTGTTACATTATCGCGACTCCTTTTTTCTGTATATATATGCAATTATTTTCTTTTGTTCCTCTATGTTTGAGGTCCTTTTGAGACTGCAAAAAGGGGTTCGATAGGTTTTTTTTTTTATATATATACTTTTTTATTTATCATGCTTGAGGTCCTTTGGAGCCCATACGAAGGGGTTCGATAGGTCTCTCTTTGGTGCACCTTGATTGTATCTATAAGGATATGTTGACCCTAAGTGTTCTAGTCATCCTTTTATATACTTTTGCGCGCGCTTATTATTTCTTGCGAGAAGCATCCTTCTCGTCATTATGCATGGTACTATTTTTGCAAGGGTCACTTTCAGGGCCCTTTTTTGGCTAGGTGACTTGGTGGCTGTTCTAGACTTATTGGTGGATGCTCTTCCTGAGGTCTTTCTTCTCATGTAGGTATCAACCTTTATTAGGAGGCATTTCTTGTAGGACCTTTTGACCTCCTTGATGTTCATAAGGGTAGCTAATCCTCGTGAACTCAAGTGATGCCTTACATGGTCTTCTTCTTTATTTACTAGGGTTTTTTTTATATATATATACATAAGGGTCTCGTTTAGGACCCATTTTTGGATGTATACTCTGCTCCCCAAGTGGTTGGCGAGATTTATCTCGTTGAGCACTTTGATCATTTCACTCACGCATTTTGATAATTATTGTAAATGAGAGTTAGATAGTGCGATCATTTTGCTCAAACAAGAGTTCTTACTACATATTCATTTAATCTCACGACATATTCATTGGAAATAAGTGAAGTACATGGTAACCTATGGTGACTTTGTTCTTACTACTTATCAAAGAGTCCAAGTTAGCCTTCTACCTCATATCTATTACATTATACTTGCATGTTTAGACAGAACAATAGCAATCTTGCCTCGAACATGGAGGTCTTACTGATAATATTTTTTTAGATGCTTTGCGTTCCATGCTCTAAGTACCAGGTATCATCCAAATGTGCCAGCTTGTAGGAGTACCATGCAATGTAAGGAAGTGAAAGATAATGGATACTGTGGTTTGGTATTAGTTCCGGGGGAACTAAAGAGGTTGTTGGAACTCTTAAGGCAGGAGTGTCTGCCTATCTTAAAGGACATAGGAACTTGAAAATTGTTAACTTTGAAATACAAAGTTCCAGGATGAGAGATTTGTATCTCTCCAAATAAGTGCAGACAAGGAAAAGTATGTTATTCAAGAAAAGAAAGGGGAGTTCTAACTCCCGATTCGACAGGAATTCTAAGGTTGTAACAAGGATTGGGTCGAGGGCCTATAATCCAATCTCACCCTGGTAAGGGTGATGACTCATAAGTATTTTTGGCATTGGGAGTAAGTTAATGAAGCGATCATTGTGAGCTAAACAGACTCTGGAGTTTCAGCTGGGTTGTGATACAAGTAGAGGTTAATGGAAGTATAGTTATTAGGCAAGATCTGGTGGAACAAGATTGATGCTCACGTTTGAGTGTTATCAAGATTAAGAATAAGGTGTTGGGCCTTTGGAATTATAGTCAGAGGTATGAGGTTTTCTGTTTAATGTATTCAAGTAAATTTCGAGGACGAAATTATTGTAAGGAGGGGATAGTTGTAACAACCCAAAATTACTAATAAGGCTTAAGAGCCTTGATTAGAGTGTCGGGAGGGCATAATTGGAAGTTATGTGAACTAATGAAGTGTGTTATGCATGATTATGTGAAATGCATGTTTATGAGTATTGGATAAGCATGCGGGCCCTATTTGGTTATTAGGGCATAATTGTAATTTTGGCCCGTTAGGGCATAAATATGATTTTGTGATAAACTGTTAAGACCACATTATTATGTGGATATATGTGTTTGCAGCTTTCGGCACGAGGTGATCCTAGGGAGCAAGTAGCGGGAAAGTCACAACGGGACTCGGTACTTGATTTTGGGCAAGTCAAGGGGTATTTCGGGTATTGGATGATTATTTGGGCTATTGGGTTAAGGAAATAAATAATTGGAGATATATTTGAGGTTAGGAAGTCTAGGCGGGAATATTGGGGAATTTTACCATTTTTCCCTTGGGGATGTTTTCGGTACCCCGAGCCTTGGGATTGACTTAAGTACTTAAGGATAGACTAAGTAAACTTTAGAAAGCAGTGGAGCAAAAGGCTAAACCGACTCTTCTCTCCCTCTCTTCTTCTCTCTCAAGGAACTCAGTGAAAATGAAAGGATTTGTGGCTAGAAATTCAGTGGATTGGGGCTGGAGTCTTGAAGGATTAGTTCTGTGTTTAGCTAAGGAATTCAATCAAGAACTGAGGTAAGATATAAGCTTTGTGCAAAGTGATAAATTCTGTGTTTTGGCTGGGTTTTGTGGTGTTTGTGGATTTTGAAGGGTTTGATTGAAGCTGAAACTTGGAAGTTAGCTCAGGAATCCTTTAGAGAGTTGATTCAACAGAAAAGGTAAACTCCAATTCTTGTTTTAGTGTTTGAATTCTGAGCATTTATGACTGGTTTTCTTGTGTTCTTGGGCTGTTGAGTTTCAGAAATTAAAATGGGATTTTAATGAGTTTTTAGACTAGATTTCTGCTGGGTTTTGCTGCTGGAAATATGTTAAAATGTTGGGATAGTTGAGTTATGTTATTGGGATGGTCTAGGGTGGATTTGGGTTTGAATATTAAAAAATGGTAGTTTTTCTGGGTTCGCGGGGTTGGGCCGTGGCTCTGTTCTAGAGTGTCACGGCCCTTCAGAGCAAGGAAGAGTCAGGAGGGCTCTGAGATGAGGGAGCGCCGCGGTGCCACAGGAGTAGGGCCGCGGCACGTGTCTGTGGTCAGAGAGGCCTAGCCTCTGTTTTAGGGGGCAGGCCATGGTGCAGGTCTCAGGGGCCGCGGCCCTTAAGGGCATTTGTGGCCATTTGGAGTTTTAAGCGTGGGAACCTAACCTTTGGTGCTCAGGATCGATCCCACTACCGTGTTTGGTGGAATTCGATGTTCTGGAGGCTAGAATTCTATCCCGAATCCCTTATGCAATTATTGATGGAATCCTTTATCATGATTGTGACTAGGTGTACACTTGGGCTCGGAGCAGGATCGTGCTCAGGGGTCGTCTTTCCTAATTAAAGCACTTTGAACTAAAGGTAAGAAAACTGCACCAGGTTATGAATATATAATGGGACTAAGGGTTCCCTATCTTGTATGCTTTGAAAGAATGGTATTATGCCATGTATAATGTAAATGGATGGTATCACGCCATGTAAATAGTAAACAAGTGGCCTAAGAGCGCCAGAGTTTACACATGCGCATAGGGCGTGGCTCGCCCACTGGTAGCTGAGGACAGCTTATTATGCACTGAGCTCGGTTTAAGCGGGCCAGAGTTAGTGGGATAAACAGAGGGTGCGGCCTAAGTTTTCGGCCCTAATTATCATGTGATTTGATTGTAATTGTTATGATAATTATGATATGCTGGTTAGTTGAATGGAAGACTGTTAGCTTGTTGACTAATATCGTTGAATGGATGAATGTTGTGTTCTGTGGAGTACCTGGTTATGTCTTGTGAAATAATTGAGTATTATTAGTGATAGTGTCTTAAATCTTATGTTTTCTTGCTGGGCCTTGGCTCAAGGGTGCTACGTGGTGCAGGTAAGGGCAAGGGTAAGGCAAGTTGACCATGGGTTGGAGAGCTCTGGGGGTGAGGTGTACATTGTCAGCTGCTTGGCCGCCACGGTCACGGATTTGTACAGGAATGAGAACCTAAAACGTGTATTTTTCCATTAGAGTGGTTTGGTTATTTATATGCTTTGGAAATTTTGTAATTATGTTATTTAAACCTTAATTTGGGATCCCATGTACCAAACATGTATTTCAAATGAAAATTATTCGTTTATAACCAAAATCTTTTAAACCTAACCTGTTTGTAACATTAGATTCACATTTTCAATCAAATGACTTAATTAGAAAGTCTCGCACTATTTCAAACACACAGTGTAACGGTCTTGGTTATCCAGGGTGTTACAAGTATCTTGTGGCTCGTTGCTGGTAAGTTGCCAACTTCAGTTGTGCCTTTTCTCTCCTTGCATCCAACATGTCCAAATTTTTAGCTAATGCTGCGAGGTTAGCCTAGTCATCATATGATTGTATGTGGATGGAGTTGATCTTCAATTCTATTGGAAGGACAGCCTCGCAGCCATAGGCTAAGGCTAAAGGCGTCACTCCAGTGGTGGAACAAGGCGTGGTCCTGTAGGCCCAAAGCACATTGGGCAGTTCTTCGACCCAGGCCCCTTTCAACATTAGGATCTTGTTGATGGCCTCCACTTGCCCATTGGCTTTTGGGTGTACTACAGCGGAGAAACTCCTCTTCATTCCCTTTTCCCTGCAATATTCTTCAAATACTCCTCCTTCAAATTGCGTCCCATTGTTGGAGATTATCTTGTAGGGTACTCTAAACCTGCTGACGATAAATTTGTTAATGAAGGTGGTGATTAGTTTAGCCGTTATGTAGTTGACTAGAGGCTCTGCTTCCACCCATTTAATAAAGTAATCGACTGCTACAACCGCGCGTTTTTCTCCTCCTCTTCCTGCTAGCAACGCTCCAATCAAGTCAATCCCCCACACAGCGAAGGGCCACGGACTGGTCATGCTCACCAGCTCATTTGGTGACTGTCTGGGGTAATTTGCATGTCTTTGGCACTTGTCACTTGTCATACCCCTGGTGTATGGCCTTTTTTGCCGTGGACTGCCCCCAGCATGATTTCCACATTTCCCTTCGTGTATCTCTTGTAGAACTTTTAAAGCCTCCCCCTTGTTTATACACTGTAGGAGTGGGGTGGAGAAGCCTCTCTTATATAAAACTCCATCTACCAGGGTGTATTGGGCGACTTTGTAAGTCAGCTTACGGGCATCTTTTTTGTCCAAAGGCAATGTTCCGTCCCTTAAGTACCTCAAGATGGGTGCAAACCATGACTCCCCAGAGTTATCGACCGTGTGGATTTCCTCTTTTGCTATGCTCGGCTTGGAGAGGTGTTCGACAGGGATGGACTCAAGAGTTTCTTCATCTTGGGTAGAGGCGAGTTTTGCGAGAGCATTGGCATTTGTGTTTTGCTCCCTTGGAATCTGTTCTATGGTGTATTTTTCGAACTGACGCAAATACCCTTTCACTTTGGCGAGATATGCAACCATTTTTGGGCCTCTAGCTTGGTATTCGCCCTTCACCTGAAACACTACCAGCTGTGAGTCACTAAAGACATGTAAAAGGGTTAGCTTCAACTCCCTGCGGCTAGCCAACAATGCCTCGTATTCTGCTTTGTTGTTGGAAGCTTCAAACTTGAATCTTAAGGCACAATACATCTTGTGCCCCTCAAGTCCCGTCATTACTATGCCAGCACTAGCTCCTCCCTCGTTAGATGCCCCGTCTACATGGAGGCTCCATTCTTCGGGCTGCTTTTCCCCTTCACCCATCGGTTCATTCTCTTCTACTTCTCCCTCCTCATGGGGTCGGTGTGCAAATTCAACTATAAAATCTGCAAGTACCTGCCTGTTGACTGAGGTCCTTGGGGTGTAAGTGATGTCAAACTGACTTAATTCAATCGACCACTTCAACAACCTTCCCAAAGTTTCTGGTTTGTGCAAGACTTGATGCAAAGGGGTGTTGGTGAGCACTTCAACAGCATGAGCGTGAAAATAGGGCCTCAACTTTCGTGAAGCCACTATCAAGGCATACGCTAACTTTTCCATTTCTGGGTATCGGGTTTCTGCGTCTACCAACCGCATGCTCACATAGTACACGGGCTGCTGATGCTTCTTTTCTCCTTTGACCAGGGCGACACTTATAGCATGCTCTGATACGGCTAAGTACAAGTACAACTTTTTTCCTTTTTCTAGCTTAGCCAAAACGGGTGGTTTTCCTAGGTGTTCCTTTAGCTTAGCGAAGGCCTCCTGACAATCTTCATCCCAAGCGAACTTTTTGCTCCCTTTTAGGACATTGAAGAAAGGAAGGAATTTGTCTGTGGATCTGGAGATGAACCTATTAAGGGCTGCTACTCTCCCGATTAAGCACTGCACCTCCTTCTTGCTTCGTGGTGGGCTCATTTCCAACAATGCCTTGATTTTGTCAGGATTGGCCTCGACACCTCGGGAGTTTACCATAAAACCCAGGAACTTCCCTGACGAAACTCAGAATGTGCATTTAAGCGGGTTTAGCTTCATTCTGAATTTTCAGAGGGTGCCGAACATCTCACTGAGGTCGTTTGTGAGCTCTTATGTCTTCTTTGTCTTTACCAGCATATCATCTACGTATACTTCCATATTTCTCCCTATCTGATTCGTAAACATTCTATTCACCATCCTTTGATAAGTAGCACCTGCATTGTTTAATCCAAAAGGCATCACTTTGTAGCAATAAAGCCCCTTGTTTGTTATAAACAAAGTGTGTTATTCATCGGCTGGGTTCATGGGTATTTGATTGTACCCAAAATATGCGTCCATGAAACTAAGTAGCTCATGCCCCGCCGTGGCGTCTACTAACTGGTCTATCCTAGAAAGCGGGAAGCTATCCTTAGGGCAGGCTTTATTGAGGTTAGTAAAATCCACACACGTCCTGCACTTTCCATTGGGCTTTGGGACTAAAACTGGGTTTGATACCCATATTGGGTAGAATGCTTCTCGGATAAACCCATTTTCCTTCAACTTGTCAACCTCTTCTTTTAGGGCCGCGTATCTTTCTAGGTCTAGCACTCTCCTTTTCTGCCTCATAGGCCTTGCTTTTGGGTCGATGTTTAAGTGATGTCACATGATTGATGGGTCTATTCCCACCATGTCCTCGTGACTCCAGGCGAATACGTCGAGGTTGGCTTTCAAAAATTCTACCAGCTCCTCCTTCACGATACCCGGAAGGTTTCTTCCTACCTTCAACATCCTCAACGGCTCATTCATGACCGTGACTTCTTCCAACTCCTTTACTGACTCGGCTCTAGAATCCTCTGCGATCCGCGGATCCAACTTGTGTGGGTTTGTACTTCCATGCACCACCATTGCCATAGGCACTGATGGCTTTATGGCCATGCAGAGGGATGTGTTATAACATTCCCTCATCCTTCTGCTCTCCTTTCATGCTGGCTATTCCCCCAGGAGTTGGGAATTTCATGGCTAAGTGGCACACTGAAGTTATCACCTTCAATTCTCTTAGGGAGGGTCTCCCTAATATCGCATTGAAGGCTGAGGCACAATCTACCACGACAAAGTTTGCTATTATGATGGTTTGTCTGGGTTATTCTCCCATGGTGAGGGCTAACTCAATTGCACCTAGGGGTTGTATTGAATCTCCTACAAATCCATACAGGGAGGTATTGAAGGGCTTTAGGTACCGGATGTTCAATCCCATCTTCTCCAAAGATGGGCGATACAGGATGTCTACAGAGCTTCCATTATCCACTAAGACCCGATGCACCCTCATGTTTGCAAGTTGGACAGTCAACACCAAGGGGTCATTTTGAGGGAAATGCACACCCCGCGCATCTTCTTCAATGAAGGTTATCAAGTCGTTCTCCCCCTTAAAACTCTTCGGGGGTCGTTGCTCCAAACTTAAGACGCATGGCGGTGGATTTCGTTTGGCTTCCTTGGCGTATTTATCTCGCCCCTTCCTTGATTCACCTCTGAATCCTGGCCCTCTGAAGATGGTCCTAACTTCTCCTTGCATCTCTGGGGCTACCTCCCATGCCCGTGGCGAGGATACTCCTTCTGGCCTTTGGTTTTCTTTGCGGACGTATTTGCCCAAATGCCCCTGGGTATAAGCTTTTCAATTTCTATTTTCAAATGAGTGCATTTTGCGGTGGTGTGGCCGATATTTTTATGATACTGACAATATTTACCGAGGTCTCTTTTTTATCGGTCTTTTTTCATTGGCGGGGGCCTCATGAAAGGGACCTGATTTTCATTCGTGATGAAGATATGTTCCCTAGTGTGTGTGAGGTCAGTATAAAAGGTGTAGGGGGCTAGTTTGCGCTCATCAATGCATTGGGGCTTCCGACACCAATCATCTCTTGACCCTTCATAGACCCTCTTCTTCTTTGGGCTGCTTTAGCCTTCCCGGATTGAGGGTTTTGGTGGGGACCGGTCTTTTCAAACCTTAAGGCTCTTGTGACCATCCTAAACACGAATATATTCCTGTGCTCGTTCGTAAAAATTGTCCAAGTCTATAACCTCTCTCTTAAGAATGTTATCCCATAACTTACTGCCCGGGCGCACTCCAGCCATGATGGCCATTTTTAACTCCCCAAGGGTCAAGCTCCCTACTTTGGCTGCCCCCATATTGAACCGGTGGATATAGCTCTTTAGACTCTCATTTTCTCCTTGTTTCACGTTAGCGAGTCTGGTGCCTAGCATTGTGTAATCACGCACAACGTGATGTGCTGAAGAAATTCATCAGAAAATTGTTGCCAAGACCTGATGGACCCTGGCCGAAGTCTTTTGAACCATTTGTACACAGGTCCTTTCAACGTGACATGAAAGCAATGGCATCTGGCCATGCTACTAATTTCCCTTCATTTCATCAGGTCGTTAAATGCATCCAGATGGTACTTGGGATCCGTATTTCCTTCATATGGGGTCATATGAGGCTCCTTGAAGTTGGCTGGGAGTTGGATGACTTGGATTTCCTTAGTGAAGGGCGATTCATAGTTGAACTCGTCATCGACGACTTGTCCTCCAGATGTGGTGATTATCTTGCTCCGGAGGCTCCTCATTTTTGTATCTAGGTCTTGTCTCCTCTTGTTTAAGGAGTCTCTCAACGTGGACGGGTTAGCCTTTCCCTTTCCTTTGTCTTGCTGAGGCACCATAGGAGGTGTAGTCCTTTTATTCGCCCTTTTCTTGTTGAGCTTTTCCCGTAAGTCTGAGGGTGTTTTCCTTGAAGTGACTTCGACTTCGTTATGAGGGTTAGTGTTATTCTTCCACTATGGCCTCTAGGGCTGCTTTAGTGGTCTGGGACGTTCGTGCTGCTTTGCCCGGGGGGTATTACTGGTGGAGAGTCGAGTCCTCCCATCGTCCACTGGGACTGTGGTTTCTGCCCCCTCTTGACCTCTCTCTTTTCTCCTAGGAAGAGATATGTTTGATTTCTCTAAGGTGGTTTCTAGCCTTTGGTTCTTCCGGTGCAGTTCGCGTCTCTTCTCTTCGTAAAATCGAGATCTGGAATTCGAGCTCACAGAATGGACTCGGGGATGCTTGTCAGGCTTGTGCGTCGATGGGCCCAGATCTTGCCGGCCAGAGTTCGGCACCTGTCGCTGCCTTGGGGGTGGAAACTCGCCGGCATCTCTCGCGGGGGTAGCTACTGACCTCGGACAATTCTCATCAGGTGGGACGGCCGAGGACGAGGCTTCCTTTTCACCCTCAGGATCCCCTGGCTCCTTTGGTGCACCCACATCTTTGGGTGGTGGGGGATTCCTCATGGAGGCCTTCAGCTGATCTCTGTCGAGGTGGACCTCCACCTCTTGTGGTTCTCTCAGTCGCTTAGAGCGTCTTGGCATCTCTTTATGCCAGAGTGAATGAAAGAAGAGTGGCTTGGCACTTATCGTTCCCACAGACGGTGCCAAACTGTTGATGGTGAGAACTCGTCAACGATGTTAAGTTAGAAAAATCAAAGTATATAGCTTATAAATGGAGAACTTCAAGAACCTAATAAGAAACTTAGAAAATAGTTGCAGAAGGAAATGGAGAAAAGAACTTGTATTTCTCTTGATACAAAGCTACAATGTTTTTCCAACCCCCTTCAATGATGAAGTGAGGTTCCCTTTATAGTGGGCTCTAATGGCCCCTAATACATTGTGGTCTCGAGGGACCAGATTGTTCATAAGTACATTGTCAGGGAAGTGGCATCAGACGTAGTGGCATAAGTGGTGGTGTCGGCCCTGATACATGGTCGGAGACATGCACGTAGTGCCTCCACCATTGGTACTAACTTGTAGCATCACTACCTATCTAGTACGGACGTCAGAGTCATGCCTCTGTGCTCCTCATGGTCGTACAACCTGTTCCCATATGCGTGCCTTGTACCTGAAAGTTGCTCTCGTATATCCAAGATACACCCTTGCTCCAAGCCCCTTTTTATTTTGCTAAGTATAAGAGGACTTGTGGCCTTGAGTGAGATAAGCATGTGGGAGTCGCGCCGCACTGGTGACACCTTCCTTAGAAAATAGAGAAGGGCCTCATCAGCGGGGCATATGCTTATATCGTAGAGGTGTGGCCTCACGAGATGATGCGCGAGCCTAGGCACCTAGGCATGGCCGAGGCGTGGCCTGCGAGGCATAGCTCACGAGACGGTGCGCGGTCTTGGGCACCTAGGTGCGGTCATGGCGTGGCCTCGCGAGATGGGATGGTGCATGTTCCTGAGCACCTAGGCTCAGCAGAGGCATGGCCTCACGAGATGGGATGGTGCGCGTTCTTGGGCACCTAGGCGCGGCAGAGGTGTGGCCTTGCGAGATGGTGCGCGGACCTTGGCACCTAGGGGTGGTCGAGGTGTGGCCTGCGTTGTGTGGCCTCATGAGACAGAGTGCGGTCCTGGGCACCTAGGCGCGGCCTCGCGAGATAGGATGGTGTGCGTTTCTGGGCACTTGAGCGCGGCAGAGGCGTGGCCTCGCGAGACGGTGCACGGTCCTGGCCATGCCTGTGTGGCCTTGCAAGACGATGATGCGCAATTGGTGGCACGAGGTGCCTGGGCACGCGGCTGGCAGTGCGAGGCGCCTGGGGGCACGACACCTAGGCACAGGTCCATAGGACCTTCAGCAAGGTAAGCAAGGTGAAGTGAGATTGGGCCTCGCGTGGGGTGAGACTGGTCAATCTCGCGAAGGCCTTGCATGAGGCCTGGGACTTTCAGGATCATGTCCAATTTGCGGTGTTCACAACCTCTCAACGTCTCAAACCACTCTGTTTTCTTGTAAATAGCTGCGCAAGATAACAACTGGATCGGAATAAGTAAAACTTAGCAAAAACAGAAATAACTCGATCAAATGAAGAGTTTAAGAGCAGAGATACTTACGAGTTCAGTTGAAATAACAGGCGATAGGAATTTGGCGGGAGATGGAAACAGGCGAGCTTTACATAATTTAGGAAGTCTGCGAAATACTGATCTAGTGGGAGCAAGGCGCCTACCTTCAGGTGTTCATCACTCCATGCCCCAAAGTTGTCCTCCAACGAGGTGTAGCTTCGCTCACCTTCCAATGGAGGTCAAGCATAGAAGTTGGGATTCATCTCGATCCTGTGACTTAGCATAATTTTATTCACTTTGGGTTAAGAAGTAATTCTAAACACGATCCTCTCGCCCTCAAACGAACTATTAGGTCCTACCTCGATCTCCTTCTCCACCACTGGGCCAAAGTGGGGAATGGGGGTCTCAGGGGCGACCTGATTATCCTTGCCCTTCTATTTACATGTAAACTTTGTGGAGAAATCATAGTCACGAGATTAAAGCAAGAAGAGATCTGAGGGTCAAAATTAAATAAACCAACAGCGGCAAAAAGTTGACAAGACAACTATCACAGTACTCGAAACTCGAACAGGCACCTATAACAATCAGACACTTGTCCCGTACTCGAGTGAGTGGATGAGCACGTTTTCTTATAACAGAAGCAGAAAAGCCCCTATTGTGCATGTCAGAAGTGACATCATGCATGAGTAGGAGATTGGGGTGGGGGGCAAATGTTGTACCCTAAAACACGAGCTCAACTATCTAGCTTGAGGTACAACTTGCGTGAAATAAATAAAGGAGGCAAGACTTTAGATATGTTTCGTTAACTCCGGACCAAACAGCTCGAGGTTGTGTCATTAAGTCCGGAACAACCCAGGATCTACCAAGATCGTTAAAGATGCAAATGACAGACATCGAGGTACCTAGCGTCTAGATCACTTGCATCAAGCTTTAGCATTATCTAAGTCTAGCCATCCTGTTCCAGTTATGTCCAGCTCGAGAATGGCATCTAGCTTGGGGTGTTTCAACGACACACATGGAAAAATTCCTACAGACTCGGATGCCCGATATGCACAATAAATGCACTCAATCGTTATATACATTTATTGATTGATGTAAATAGCAATACGCCTAATTAGAATATTTAAATGTCCATTAATTTGAGAACTTACCCAATATTGTATGTTACCATAAGCACAGTTACCCAATATTGTCCATGATAATTCCCTATAAATACAAGGGGAATTGACAGTAAAAGGGATCGACATTCTGTATGCAAAAACTCTGCCAAAATTGCTAGGGTTCCTAAACAGATCATTAAATTATTTATATATTACATAAAGTATATATAATTGATAATGAAATCTAATTAAAAAGAAATAAGAATATGTTATTTTATTTTTAATTTGCCCTATTTATATATAGAAAAAAGTTAATATATTTGTATATATGAAAATATATATATATATCTACATATATATCCAAAAAGAAAGTGAATTTTGAAGAATGAAAATGTTGTTTATACATATGTGGTGAAAGTAAGAAAAAAATATTAAAATATTTTTGAAGGAGTCTTAAAGTTTATTTACATGTGTGAAGAGGAACTATTCATGAGGAGATATTATAACATATTAAATAAAGAGTCATTTTAAGAGTTGAGCTATATTTTAACCAAGTAGCTATCATAGCTCTTCTATTTTGAGTGCTCTAAGTGATATTTTTTTTAATAGTTATTATAACTATTCCATTCGAACAGCTTTAAGTGATACATTTCTCTAAGACTATCTCCATTACAAAATGTAAATTTTGTGTTAAATTTAGCACAAAAAATTAGTTAATGTTATATTTGGCTCAATATTTGCAATGGTGCTCTAATGCACAAGATACAAATTGATACAAAAAAGTCAATAATTCATTCAATATTTATTAAGAATATACAAAAACTAATTTTTTTTATTATTTTTTATTACCCAAATTATGTACTCCAAGAAATTTGTCATTAAAAAAAATAAAAAATAATATATGGTTCGTCATTAGTTGTCAACTAGTCAATTATAATAATTAGCGATAATACGGTGAATAAAAAAATAGCATTTATTGATGTGTCAAATTTGCCTCATACTATATTTTGTGCCAAATTTGACCCATGTTATATTTTGTGCCAAATTTGCTACAACTTTTAGCATGTGCCAAATTTGGCACACTTTTTAGAAAACCATTGGAATTGTATTTTTTGTAAGATGTGTTAAATATAACATTGCACTAGCTTTTTGACACTCCATTGAAGATGCTCTCCAAGTGATACATTTTAGAAAAGTTGAGGCCCTATAGTGATATAATCCCTTATAAATATATAAGATGTGAAAAGTATATGAAATGTTATTTATGATTTTTGCCCCCCGAATTATGACATATACATTATCGTGGCCCTTAATATTTTTTGGCCGTTAAAAATTCTCCTATACTATTTACAATGTTGTAAATTGGGACTTCCATCTAATTTTGTCCAATGTGACTAACAGAATGCTGACGTGACTCTTTACTTGCTGATGTATCTTGGTTAGTGTCACATGTGTATTTTAAAAATATTAAAAAACTCATTTTTATTAAAAATTATTAAATTTAAAATAAATTATTACACTAAAAATAACTTAAATTAAATCAAATCATACAAAATTAACTTTTATTTTTTATAGATTATGATTTATTTTAAATTTATTAATTTTTAATAATTTTTAAATTTATTTTCTTAAAATACAGCCATTTTGCTAATGTGGCCTAGACACATCAGTAATTAAAGTGTCCTTTTAGTATGTGGTTAGCCGCATTTGACAAAATTGGATGAAAATCTCATTTTATAATATTGTAAGGGAAATTTCATGTTATATGCCTAATAACTTAGTGAAAATTTTTAATATGCCACCATAAGTTACTATCCCTCACTCTCTCTAACATTCTAATCTTATTCTCTCACTCTCTCTAACATTCTAATCTTGTAGATCTCGAAAAAATAGCAAAATTAAAAAAAAAATCAAAAATCTGAAACTGACATTTGAGTGAAAAAATATGAATCTCCAAAGTTTTTGTCAAATTTTAGTGCAGAGCATCGAAATTGCATCGAAAAAGCATCGTTTTGGATAAAAATCAAGTTTTCATGATTGCATCGAAACATCATCGATGTACCATCGATGTTGCATCGAAATACCATCGATTTTGCATCGAAACAACATTGATTTTGCATCGAAAAGTCATCGTTTTGGCAAAAAAAACAAGTTTCATGATTGCATCGCAACAGCATCGAAATATCATCGATTTTGCATCAAAACACCATCGATGTACCATCGATTTTGCATCGAAACACTATCGATTTTGCATCAAAACATCATCGATGTACTATCGATTTTGCATCGAAACACCATCAATTTTGCATCGAAAAAAGCATCGTTTTGGATAAAAATCAAGTTTTCATGATTGCATCAAAACATTATCGATATACCATCGATTTTTCGATGCAAATTCGATGGTATTTCGATATTCTTTCGATGCAATCATAAAAACTTATTTTTTGGCCAAAACGATGTTTGTTCGATGCAAAATCGATGGTACATCAATGATGTTTCGATGCAAAATCGATAGTATTTCGATGTAAAATCAATGGTGTTTCGATGCAAAATCGATAGTACATCGATGATGTTTCGATGCAAAATCGATGATATTTCGATGCTGGTGCGATGCAATCATGAAAACTTGTTTTTTTGCCAAAACGATGACTTTTCTATGCAAAATCAATGGTGTTGCAATGCCAAATCGATGGTATTTAGATGCAAAATCGATGGTACATTGATAATGTTTCGATGCAATCATGAAAACTTGATTTTTATCCAAAACAATGCTTTTTCGATGCAATTTCAATGCAATTTCGATACTTTGCACTGAAATTTGACGAAAATTTTGGAGATTCATATTTTTTACTCAAATATCGGTTTCAGATGATTTTTTTAATTTTGGTATTTTTTCGAGATCTATAATATTAGAATGTTAGAGAGAGCGAGAGAATAAGAGATGTTAGAGAGAGGAAGTTTGGATTGAGAGAGAAAATGAGTATTTGAATGTTAGGGGTATTTTTGTCTAAAAAATTGAAATTATCATATATTTGGGAAAATAACTTACGGTGACATATTAAAAAATTTCAGTAAGTTATCATGTATATAACATAAAATTTCCCTAAAATTTCCCTACTGTAAATAATTTGAGAAATTTTTTAATAATTTGGGAATTTTTAATGGTCCGAAAAAGTTAGAACTTAGAGGCACAATAACGCAAAAATCCTAAATAGTCTATAAAAAGTTGGCCCCAAGTCACATAGGTAGGACAGATTTATAGACCATCGATTCCCGTGATCTCTCCGTCTCCCTTTCTCGAAGCCTCCTCCTTTGTATTGTTCTTTTTCATTTTCCTGGAAAATTTTGTTGTTGATGGGGAGGTCAGGATTGTTTGATCTGGAGAAGCACTTTGCCTTCTACGGGGCATATCACAGCAACCCAGTTAATATTTTGATACATACTTTGTTTGTGTGGCCAATCCTTTTCTCTACTCTTCTTCTTATGTACTTTACGCCATCTCTGTTCAATTTCCCATATGGGTTTGATCCTGGCTATGGACTTATTTTGAATCTGGGGTTCGTTTTTACTGTTATCTATAGTCTGTTCTACGTCTGTTTGGACAACAAAGCTGGCTCTTTGGCTGCTTTGCTCTGTTTTCTTTGTTGGGTTGGAGCCAGTCTTCTTGGTCAACGCCTTGGCTTCTCATTGGGATGGAAGGTAAGCCCCCCCACCATCAGAGATAAAATTCTCTGTTGGATTAGTTTTGTTTTGTCCTTATTTTTTTTTAACATATTTTTTAATTGGAGTCATGTATAGCATAGAACCTGTACAGAATTTGAGATGGAAAGAAGAAAGTGGCAATTATTTAAAATGGGTTATTTTCTGGAATGAATAATTTTGAAATAGGTTTTACTTTATTATCTTAATAAATTTTGTTTTGGAGGTGCTATTTTTTAATTGACATTGCTGTTGGATTAGGAGTGTTTTGTTTTGACTTGTTTATGGTTACATGATTTTTTGGTACATGTTTTTTAATTGGAGTCACGTATAGCATATCTGATTAGCATAGAACATGATTAGAACTTGAGATGGAATCATGGAAAGTAGAAATTTCCAATTATTTAAAGTGGGTTATTTTTTATAATGAATGATTTTGATAAGGATTTTACTCTATTAACTTAATTTTGTTTTGGGTGCTATCTTTTACTGACATTGCTGTTGGATTAGGAGAGTTTTGCTTTGACATGTTTATGGTTACATGATTTTCATTAACATGTTTATGTATTTTCATTAGTGTTTATGGCTGGTAAAGAAATTGACATCCGAAGACTTTGTCAAGCAAGCGTGGATAAGATTATGCGATTAGTTCCTATGGAAAAACTTTCCCTTGTTTTTTAATCTGAGAAAAGTTGGTTGACTTTCATAGGGTTTATCGCAGTTAGAGACTTTTGGTTGCCCTTAGTTAATGGTTAATTTTGTTTAAATGTGAGCTTTTATATTATTATGAAATGAGTTGCAAAACTTAGTTCTCTTAACCGAAGCCTTTCCCTGAGTTTGAAATTCTTCAACTAAAAAAAGGGAGGGGAGGGGGTAAACAAGGCTTAAAATATTGTAATCATCAACGTCATGTAACCATAATCTGAGATCCAGATTTTATGCTTGTTTCGTTCCATTTTTCTTTGTTAAGGTTCAATATTTATTAACACTAAATTGCAAATTTAATTTCAGGTTGGACTGGCAGCTCAATTGGTGTGTTGGACAGGGCAGTTTATAGGACATGGGGTGTTTGAGGTTGACTAGCTCTGTACTCTGAACTATCCTTAATTTATTCTATAATTCTATTTTGAACATAGTACAACTTTCTATGCTTGAAAAGAATCACATATATCTCTTTCCATATTTGCTGTGGTTGTAGAAACGCGCACCAGCTCTTCTGGACAACCTTGTTCAAGCCTTCTTGATGGCTCCTTTCTTTGTTTTGCTTGAGGTAATTTGTGTTACTCTCAGAACTGCAAATTGATTTTTTTGTTTGGTAATGATTTGGATTTGTTGATTACCATTTATTTTTAATTGTCACCATTTTTTTTAAGGTTCTTCTGTCTGTTTTGGACTATGAACCTTATCCGGGGTTTCGCACAACTGTGGAAGCAAGGATTAATGCTGATATCCAAGAGTGGCAAGAAAAGAAGCAAAAAAAAATCTCTTAAAACTGGTGTTGAACATAGTTCGATGATTATAATTTTAGAACCCTTTGGAGAAGGGGTAAGTAAGAAAGGCCATGTACATCGGTGCTTGTTTATCATACTGATTGTACACTTTTTCTCATATTAAGAATGTACCATGTGCCTTTTCAAATTATGTCCAAGGTCCAAAAATTATAAAGTATCTTTACCTGGTTGAACTACATGAAATATTCAATACATGCTTCAGTAAAATTGATACAAAGAAATGAACAAACGTTCTTGGTCTGGTCTGTCTATGCAGTATACTGATAGCAATACAGAACTAAAGAAACAATTAATGGGGAAATAGAGCCAGCATTATCATTGAAAATACCAAGAATCCGAGAGCTTGGTTCTCTCCAAACAAACAAAGTTTTCACCAGAAATTTCCACACTAATTACATAAAAATATTGACTATTAATAGTCTGGCCTAGCTCATCCCGTATACCCCCATACACCCAATAATGCCCCTTCTAACTAACTTCCTTCTTTTCTTGCTGATCTGGCGCTTTCCACCGACTCTTCCCCTGCTGAACTGGCATGTTTCTGTGCTCCTCCTCTTCTTCTAGCGTACACGTATGTTAGAGGTCTATCATTACCCCCGGCCCAAAAACGCACATTGTCCTCAAGGTGGAAACTAGGGAATTGCTGCTGAATGGTGGCAAAGTTTTCCCAAGTGGATTCACAATCAGGTAAGTGCATCCACTTAATAAGTACCTGTGGTTGTTCTCTGTGATTGCCTGGGCGTACGTCTAGGACTGCTTCTGGTTCCAGCAACCATTCCAACTCAGATGTGAGATTTTTAGGGAGCGTGGTGGCTGTCTGTTGAGGCCCCAATGCAGGACGGAGTAGTGAGACATGAAAAACGGGGTGTATTTTTGCCTCTGCTGGAAGTTGAAGTTTGTAGGCCGCTCCCCCTATTTTGGACAGAACGGTAAAGGGACCAAAAAACAAAGGACCTAACTTCTGATTCTGTCGTTTGGCCAAAGTGCGCTGTCGATAAGGTTTCAGCTTCACATAAACTCGATCTCCCGGCTGAAACTGAATGTCCCTCCTCTTCTTGTCGGCTTGGTGCTTCATCTTTTGCTGGGCACGTTGAAGGTTAAGCTTCAGCAGCTCCAAAACCTCATCTCTGGCCTGTAAATTCTGTTCGACAGCAGAGACAATAGTTTGATTTCCCTCTAAGCGTATTAAAGGCGGCGAATCCCTGTGATATAAGGCCTTAAAAGGTGTCATTCCTGCGGCAGAATGGTATGAAGTATTATACCAATACTCAGCCCATGCCAACCATTTAACCCACTGCGTGGCTTTCGAACTCACAAAACAACGAAGGTATGTTTCCAAGCATCGATTAACTACCTCCGATTGGCCATCTGTTTGGGGGTGATAAGATGAACTGCGCTTCAAAGTCGTCCCCTGCAACTTGAACAACTCTTTCCAAAAAAGAATTAAGAAAATTTTGTCGCGATCCGAGACAATAGATTTAGGGATGCCAAGAAGTTTGACGACCTCTCTAACAAATACAGAAGCCACGGTCACCGCTGTATAAGGGTGGCGTAGGGGTATAAAATGGGCATACTTGGAGAGGCGGTCGACCACCACGAAGATGGAGTCAAATCCATTAGATTGGGGGAGGCCCTCTATAAAATCCATTGAAATATCGTCCCACACTTGTTCGGGAATGGGAAGGGGCTGGAGTAATCCGATTGGAGATTGAGCTAAGTATTTGTTTTGCTGGCATATCGAACATGCTGCTACATATTTTTGGATATCCGCCCTCATTCCGTGCCAATAAAAATCAGCAGCCACCCTTTGGAATGTGCGAAAAACCCCTGCGTGACCCCCAATGTTGCTGTCGTGGTATTCATGTAAAAGCAGCGAGATAAACGGCGATGAAGAGGGAAGAACCAGCCTGCCTTTAAACTTGAGACACCCCTGGTTATAAGAGTACCCAGCACACGATTTTCCTTCCTGCAGTTGCTGAATTATTTTGGACAGCAGCGGGTCCGTGGTCACATGGTTCTGCAAATCGGTAACAGAAATCAAATTAGGGGCTGATATGGCGTGGCACTCTACCTCTGCTGGCATTCTAGACAAGGCGTCGGTAGCTTTGTTCTCCAGCCCAGGCCGATACTGTATGCGGAAGTCGTAACCCAGCAGCTTGGTTAACCATTTCTGATGTTCGGTGGCGACCATTCGCTGCTCTAATAGATACCTCAAGCTTCGTTGGTCGGTGCGCACAATGAACTGTCTTCCCAACAAATACGGCCTCCATTTCTGTATTGCAAGAACAATAGCCATTAGTTCCCTTTCATAAACAGACTTACAGCGAGCTTGTGGAGACAAAGCTTTACTGAAATAAGCAATAGGGCGCTGTTGTTGCATCAAAACAGCCCCAATACCCATGCCGGAAGCGTCGGTTTCCATCACAAATGGTTCTGAAAAATTAGGGAGGGCCAAGACGGGAATGCTACACATTGCTTCTTTCAAACGGTCAAAAGCTTCCTGGGCTTCAGTACTCCATCCAAACGCGTCCTTTTTGAGTTGATCTGTCAATGGTAGTGCTATTTGGCCATACCCTTTGACGAACTTTCTGTAATATCCCGTTAACCCCAAGAAACCGCGTAGATCTTTAAGTGTCTTCGGCGTGGGCCATTGAGACATAGCTGCCAGCTTTAGAGGGTCGGCGGATACTCCTTCCGCTGAAACGATGTGCCCCAAATATTCGAGTTGCGATCTAGCAAATAGACACTTCTTCTTGTTGGCAAATAATCTGTGGTTGCTGAGACAACGAAACACGATCTCTAGATGTTGTAGATGAAGTTCTATGGAGGCGCTATACACCAAAATATCATCAAAAAAGACGAGCACAAATTTTCTCAAAAATTCACGAAATACGTCATTCATCAAAGCTTGAAATGTTGCTGGAGCGTTTGTGAGACCAAATGGCATTACTAAAAATTCGTAGTGCCCCTCATGTGTGCGAAATGCAGTTTTCTCAACATCCGTGGCGGCTACCCTTATTTGGTGGTACCCCGATTTGAGGTCTAACTTGGAAAACACTGTTGCTCCATAAAGCTCGTCAAGTAGTTCATCAATAACCGGAATCGGAAATTTATCTGCCACCGTTTCTCTATTTAATGCCCGGTAATCCACGCAAAACCTCCAGCTCCCATCTTTCTTCTTTACTAGCAATACCGGGCTAGAAAAAGGGCTTGTGCTCGGTTGAATGATCCCTGCTTGAAGCATTTCTTTCAAGAGCCGCTCGATTTCATCCTTTTGAATCTGTGCATAACGATAGGGGCGGACTGAGATGGGACCCACGCCTTCCTTCAGTGTAATGTGATGCTCGTGTGAGCGTGAAGGTGGTAAGCCCTCGGGTAGACAAAAAACACTCTCATGGCGCTGTAATAATTCTGCCACTGCCTCTGGAATATCTCCCAAATCCTGTGTTTGTTCCATGGACAGCGAGTTAAATTGGACCCAGTAACTGTGCCCCTTCTGCTGAACTGAGTGCAGCAATGCTTTGAGAGAAATCTGCGATTTACAAAGACTGGGATCTCCTTGAAGTGTGATCCACGTCCCTCCTACTTCAAATTTCATCACCATTGTTTTCCAATTCACTTCCATATTTCCTAATGAGCCCAGCCACTGAATACCCAAGATAGCATCTGCCCCACCTAGCTCCAGCGGTAGAAAATCCGTTATCACCCGTAAGGCACCCAATTCCAATTCCACGTTAGCACATACTCCCTCCGTTCTAACTCTGCCCCCAGTACCGAGCAAAACTCCATAGGCTGTGGTAGCTGTAATAGGAATATTAGAGGCCGACACCAACTCCTTCGAAATAAAATTGTGTGTTGCTCCACTATCTATGAGAACTGTAACAGGTTGTGCAGCTATTTTGCCCGATAGTTTCATCGTATGGGCTGAGGAAATGCCCACCAACGAATTCAGTGATAACATCGCTAATTGGTCTTCCGAACCGGCATCCACGCTTGCTTCCGGACTTAATGGGGGTGATTCGTGAGACTCATTTTCGTCCATCTCATCCGCTACTAATAAAACTTGCAATGTCTTCTGGTCACAAACATGCCCTCTATGGAACTTCTTATCACATTTAAAACAAAGACCTCTACTACGTCTATCTTGGTATTCTGCTTCCGTTAACTTCTTCTGCAATGGAGGAGTAGACTGCTTTCCCCCAACACTACTCGAGGATCCCGTTTGCTGCCCAGAATTACCAGTAAAAAACTGGGTAGAACTTCTTGCAGTCGGCGGCAAGGGAGAGAACCGTGGGACAGCAAATGGGCTGGGAGAAGCCCTAGTGTAATTGTTCTTCTGTTGGAGGCCCAACCCAAGTAGCTGCTGCCCCTCCTCAATTCGCTGGGCCGTCTCCATAATATGGGCCAAGCCCACTGGTTGCAACATGTGCAAAGGCCCTTTGACCTCCTCCTTCAGTCCTTTGATGAAGCATCCTTCCAGCACGTGCTCTGGAACACCGACCACCCGAGAAGCCAGAGCCTCCCAACGGAGCCGATAAGCCTTCACTGTTGTCTCCTGTCGAATGGACAAAAGCTCCTCGGTCGTCGATCCCACTGGTACCTCTCTGAATCGAAGTAGCAGTAAATGCTTTAAAGTCGCCCATGACGTTATGCGATGCCGTTGGTGTTCCCACTGAAACCAAGTGAGGGCGTCTCCCTCCAGTCCGATAATTGCTGCTTCAAGCATATGAGATTCGGACAACCTATTCAGCATAAAATACCGCTCGGCTCGAAGTACCCACCCATCGGGGTTGTCCCCGGAGAATAGAGGAAGCTCCATTCTAGGCGGTCTGAAATCGCGACCACCAATGGAGTCCGTCGGAATAAATGGAGGGCCGGTCGCTGACGGAGGATGCTGTGGTGCCGTGGTCTGGTCATCGCGAAGTGTATGTGAAGAAGAACTATCTCCGTCAACTGCTCTACGGTGCCGATCGTCGTCCTCACTGGGTGCGACTGGTGCTGCCCGACCCGATCCTTGCAGTAAGTGGGTGATATGGGTAAGCAGTAACTCCACCTTCTTCTCTAGGCCTGGAATTCGTTGCGTGTCCGTACGTAAGGCGTCTAATTCCTGCGGGAATTGTTGGAATTGGGCTCGCATCTCCGAAACTTCCCTACGCAGCTCCGACTGTACCTCCTCTAATTTCTCTTCTACCAATTCCAATTGAACATTAGTTTTCGGTCCCATTGTGGATCTGTGCTCTGATACCACTATGATAGCAATACAGAACTAAAGAAACAATTAATGGGGAAATAGAGCCAGCATTATCATTGAAAATACCAAGAATCCGAGAGCTTGGTTCTCTCCAAACAAACAAAGTTTTCACCAGAAATTTCCACACTAATTACATAAAAATATTGACTATTAATAGCCTGGCCTAGCTCATCCCGTATACCCCCATACACCCAATAATGCCCCTTCTAACTAACTTCCTTCTTTTCTTGCTGATCTGGCGCTTTCCTCCGACTCTTCCCCTGCTGAACTGGCATGTTTCTGTGCTCCTCCTCTTCTTCTAGCGTACACGTATGTTAGAGGTCTATCATATACCTAGAGAACAGTCTTCAGTTAATTTCATATTAAATCTGGTCTGAAGATGAAGCTCCAATAAAGCTATTCCCAGGCTCTGGTTTCTTAACTTGACAGTCTTTCATAGAATTTCTTACACTGATAACTTCGTTCCACTGCTCTGCACTTGCATACATGTTGGCAAGAAGAACATAATCACTGCTGTGATTTGGTTCTAAATGCAAAAGATGTTTCCTCACCTCCTCTCCAAGCTTCATGTCGCCATGAATTTGACAAGCTACCAGAAGAGTTCTCCATATGATTGCATTGCATTCCATTGGCATACTCGTAATGGATTGGTAGGCCTCCTCCAACAACCCAGCTCGCCCCAAGATATCAACCATACATCCGTAGTGTTTTATGGATGGTTCAATGTTGTAGTCTCTGCTCATAATATCAAAGTATCTTCTGCCTTCGCTGACCAGCCTGCCATGGCTACAAGCAGACAAAACTCCCACGAAAGTGACATTATTCGGTCTCTCAACTTCTAACATTTTTGAAAATAATGACAATGCCTCGTCTACATTCCCATGTGTAGCAAGTGCTAGAATCATCGTGTTCCATGATATCAAATTCTTCCTCTTCATGTTGTTGAATGTTTCATAAGCTTCTTCTAACGCTCCGCACTTTGCATACATGTGAACAAGCGAATTTGACACTGAGATGACATCGCCGAATCGAGTTTTATTAACATAAGAATGAACCCACCTCCTAAAATCCAATGCTCCCAATGCAGAACATGCTGAGAGAATCACAACAAAGATAGCATCGTCAGGCTGTGTACCACTCTTGAGCATTGTCAAGAATTGATGCACGGCCTCCTTGTGCTTTTCACAGTAGACATGGCTATCGAGAATTGTGTTCCAAGAAACTAAATCTGGACTGGGCATTTCAACAAATAGTTGGACCACATTTTGAATATCTCTAAACATGTCGTACATATGAATGAGAGTGTTCCGCACGAAGACATGAGAGTCCAAACCATGTTTTAGACAAGAACAATGCATCTGCTTGCTCAAAATATCTGATCCCAGTTGCCCACAAACCTTAATCAAGAAAGTGCATGTGAAACTATCTACCATTCCTCCTTTCTCTTGCATTTTCTTATACAATTCAAATGCTCTTTCAGGCTGATTAGTCTTACCGAATCCCCTAATCATAGTGTTCCAAAGAAACCCATCTGGGTTTTCCACCGAATCCAAAACCAGTAACGCATAATCCAAATCCCTGCCTTCACCAATCGCACAAAACTCAACGATCTTGCCCATAACAAAGAGGTCTTGCTCAAACCCAGCTCGAATAATGCGTCCATGGATTTGGTACAAATCTTTCATGGTGGAACAAAGCTTGAAAAGGGACATAACCCTTTGAAGCTTTTCAAAAACAGTGCCATTTGGGGCTATAGCAACTCTTCTAGGAGAAGAGAAAGAAGAGAAGCTGAGATTTGAAAAGTACGAAAATGGAGGAAGTGACTGTTTTGTTTTGCACTGATAACAAAGAAGAGCTACTAATTTTGAATTTTGGCGGGTAAGGTGACCAACGGTCAAAATAACTAACTGAAAAATTGTCTTGTTGGTCGTGATCATAGTTTTCTCCAAGATTTTTCGTTAATGTATTGTGGTATCAATATATTCAAAGGCTTATGTATGCTGCAAATCAGTAATAAAGGGTAGCTTGTAGTACCCATTGATTGTGATTTCATTAAATGTCACGACTTTGTCTGGAATCTTAACGTTGCCTTTTTTATGTTGCCCTGCTAAAGTATAAAATCCTTTCACCAAAGGAATGACTGCAAGTCTAGGATCCAGCATACGTTACGATTGCCAACCCCTTGAACGAACTATGCTTTCAATATCAGGGAATTGCTCTTCATACAACTTAAAATATCTCTTTGGTACTAAGGATTTTCCAAGGACTTTGGTTGTATATTGAGTAAAAAGGTCTCCAGAAGGAAATTGTGATTTGTCAAAAATGACGGTGGTTGGTGTAGGTGGATCTTTTCAAGCATGCTTAGAGGGCATGTTGTCTGAACCCAATGCAAATTATTCTATATGTTCAAAGCTCACCACAAAGCAATAAGTTCCCACCACTCTCAATGTTTAATCACTTGTAGCAATATTCTTAATAGGCAACAACACCCAGCCCAAAAATCACTAATTTGTTAATTCCAAACTCAACACAAGCAGTAATAGTGTACCCCTTCCAAAGTTCAATTACCATATGAAATATAATCTCATTAAGCAACAACTCAACCAATGAAGAATAACCAATTTTCAATACTATATTGAGAGCTTAAATCCAAATTTAACTTGCACAAATTAGCTCTCAAACTGCCTAGTTCAATCAACAAAACGATAATCAAAACAAACATACATATCAACATAGTTCATCACTCAACAGACCCAGAATCGATTCCAAAGCAATTCAACCACAAAGACAACCCCTAAATTGATGATTCATACTCCATAGGTGCCACCAATAATAACTTCACCTGCTTGTCAAAATAATAGAGATACCAAGAATAAATTTAACCTTGGATTGCACAACGTTGCTGCTATATTCACTCCTTCAACCCCCAAATTTGTCGCAACAAATAATAGACCAACATCAAAATTAAATCACTAAGAAATTGCACCCATGGAACCAAATTGATAACTGAGATTTAGAAAGAAAATTAGAGATGCTCACTCAAATTAAATCTAGGTCGTAATGAGTCACGGGGCTGTAGAGTGGGGTGTTCGCCTGGACTTTGTAAGGTTGCAGATAGAGGAAAATGTCGGTGATGTGATTATAGATGAGTAGGCAAGACGACAGTCGGGCTGAGAGAGGGTTGTGATTGGTGTTGTTGTCTCTGCTAGCGAAAGACAATGGGAAGGGCACCTGGATCTGTGAGATGAGAGCAAGGGAGACCAGAGCTGTGCAATTGGAGAGCTAGCGTCAATCGATGAAAGAGGTTCGTCGCAATGGTGCGTCTGGGAGGATGGTGGGTGGACTGGAGGCAAGAAGGCGGCTGGTTTCTTGTTTAAGAGAATAGGTGACCCAACCTTAAACCATACAATGCTTTCTCTTTAGTTTCTACCTTTTTTATTTTTATTTTTTAAGGAAACAAAAGGCAGTCGCAACACTGAGAGCTCGCATGCTTAGCCAACTTTTTTATTACATAAGACTTCTTTTTCTTTTTGAGATCTCTCTTTTATATATATTAGGTAGAAGCAAATGCATTCAAGTTTGCAATTTTAATCAAATTTGATTTAATTTTTTTTTAAATATATATATATATATAATAGAATGAATTATACTTTTATAATATATATAAATATTTATATCAATAATCTCTACATAGATGACATCTAAACACAACGTTGACATAAATATAAATTTATATAGTAACATGACATATATATAAAATACAATAATATTTAAAAAGAAATTAATAACAAAAATAAAATAAAAATAGAAAAAGTCATAGTGTAGACAATAATATACATGCATAACTATTTTTAGTTTCTAATGTTATCAACAATGTCCTCTGTTGAATTTGATTAAGAAAAAGAATTCCCATCACTTGATAAAAACAAACTATCACAAAAATTTATTAGTTAAAATAAATGATGTATGCTTTTATTATTTTTAAATAAATATGATTTAATTATTTAAAGTATCATAAAATATCTTTAAAATATCATATTTTAATTAATTAATTTATTTTTGTTTAAGCTTATGTTTGTTCTAGTTTTTGAATTTGACAGTGACAACAAAAGATTATATAATATATGTTTAATATAATATTAAATTTATGTTTAATTAAATTTTATTTAAGTTGTAAAATATATAGTTTTATTATTTTTAAATAATTATCATTGTAAATTATCTCAAAAATATCCTTTTTTAATTTGTTTAATTATTTATTTATTTTATTTTATTTAAGTTTAAGTCATGTTTATAATCTACCGTTAAAGTTAACGGAAAAAAATAAAAAACCGTTAAAACCAAGAATTTCCGTTATCTACACACTTTTTATATAGAAGAAATATATTTTTTTTTACAAATCATAAAACAATAAAATAATAAATAAATAAAGCCTTGAGTTGCTTCCCAAGAAGTGCTTGATTCAATGTGTTGACTGTCTTTTTCGCTATCAACGTTTATAAAAGAGGTTAAAGAAATAGCTATATGGACACAAGTTCTTATGTGGTTCAGGTTATAAAAGAACCCTAGTCCACGAGTCTTTAGTATTAGGGAGATTGCAAGCTTGTGGTTGCAAGCTTCTACAGTATCTTCTCAGGCATCGTTTTAGATTGCTCTGAGTACAAGTATTTCTCTCAACAAAAAACTGAACCCTTTACAATGAGACTCCCAGCCCTAATTATAATGGTTGGGGTAATTAATATTAATCATCAACAACTAATGCACATTCTTCCCATAATTGGGGGCATTAATACACTTCAATGCATTGAGCTGCAATGAATAGAGGCTATGGCCCAGGCAAGACTTGCGGGGCCCACTGCAAAAAGGTAACCACTTTACGGGGAACATGCCCCTAGGACTGTCAGGGCATGATGTACGTATTTCCGTGTCATGCGGCGTAGTGGGCATGCGAATTGTCAAGTCGTACATTGACAACACTATTGACGGATCGCCCACAAAGGTTGTCAGACAGTCTTCTAACTTTGAGAACCCGCACCCCTTGACACATTGCTCCACCTTCTAGGTCTGAGAACTAGAACCTCGGGCCTGGGAGGCGATCGAGACACAATACTCCTTGCCATAACTATCCGAGCTAGAGAAACTCTATCTCCGAGACCGAAACTCGGCGACTAACTCACTTGTCCTCCTTGGACACATCCTAACCTAGGAGGACCTTTTCTCTGACTACAAGCCTCGAGAAGTAACATACCCCGAGGATGTCCGCATACATCATAGCCAGCCACTGGGGACTGCCACGTGTCGGTTGTGAGAAAATATGGACAACATTTTCCCCCCAAGTCTCTACTTGTCCTCGGACAGTGGAGACTTCAAATTGAGGGAGATTTTGAGGAGTCCTCGGATAGTAAGCGTTTGGACTTTCGCTGATGTCACTCTTAAAAGCAGAACCACGTGTCCACACCCCATTGTTGGGCCCATCAGTCCATGCATTTAATTAGGGGTCATCTCGATATCCCAAACGTCTACTCTGAGCCCAAGGTGGCCTATCCCAAAGAAAATAATGATTGTGATCCACGCCTTTTGAAACCTGACTGTCGGATTATTTTAGTAAATCTACTCATCCAACGGTCATGAGAGCGTTGCCTCTCTGGTATGTTTTACTAGGTATAAAAAACCCAAAAAAACCTTTAGTCTTTTATTACAACTATTCGAAAATCACGAAACCTCCCAACGCGCTCTCTTCTCTGTAATGACCCAACTACTCTAGACTTTGGACCATTAACGAAAACTATACATAGACCCTAATCTTTAATAGAACTTACAAGTGAAAAAGATCATACTTTATTAAAAACTTGTAAAAAACCAATGTTAAAACTTACATAACTCAAAGCAGGATATGGGATCCCATTGTATTAAAAAGAAAACATATCTTAATTGAAATGAAAAGAAATTACATAAATAGGTGCGGAAAAATTACACATAAACCATAAATAAAAGACTACATCCTCGAAATCGAACTCTCGACTCCTTGAATCCATTCATCACCGATACACATTCTCCCAAGCATCCACGAACCTTACCCGCCACTATAGCTATTTTCCTGCACATATAAACAAAAAGGAATGAGCCTAATGCCCAGCAAGGAAAATCTACCACATAGTTCATATACATAAATTTCATAAGAAATATAAAATCATAACATAACACTTATATCATACACATACTATAATGACCATTATTACTTGGGGTCCCATAGACCAAAGAAGTCATATGCCCATTAGATTAGTGGGGTCCTACTAGCTAAGTAGGTCATATGCCCATAATCTATTTGGGGTCTTGTTAGTCATATGGGTCATATGCCCAAGCCTACATACATACATATCATAACACTTATCATAACTTAAGAAGCATAAGATAACATATAAAACATATAACATATGAATTTCTATCCTATTTTCCTTACCAAAAATACCAGGATAAGAGGACAGAGGTGCGACTTTGGAACACTCCTAAGAACCATTTGAAAAAGAGTGAGTATAGTGAAGAAGAGAAATGAAAGGAATGGAAGGATTAAACCATTGAGAAAAATACTTACCAAAACCTTTTTGCTCAAGAACTTAGATTTCCTAACCAAAATAAAGATTAAGGTTAGAGGCTGAGTAGAAGACTATGAGAACTTAAGATAAAATAAAACCAATGAACTAAGGTGTAGAAATACCTTGAAGACTTGTAGACCAATCTAAACCTCGAACCGAAATACTATGAAACCTTACTTCCCCAAGTGTTTGATAAGCTTATGGTGATCAAGCTTATGATTTCCCCACCCAAGTGTTTACACTCTCACACTCACCTAGCAACTTGCAGCCTCTGAACTTAGAGTAAAAGGTGAATAATGGCTGGGTACTAGGTCCTATTTATAGAGTTTAGGAATGAAAGGATCTTGATTTAACTTGAATAAAAATAATGGCTTTTTAGGTGAAAATAATTTGAATAATCGTTCAGCAAAGGCTGAAGACTCGTTCAAAAAGTTGCTGGACTTATCAAGAGGTTGAATGGCTGAATGGAAAACAAATTCAAAAAGTTTCAAAATAAGCTTAAGGAGGCGATATATCGCCCCCTATAGGCGATATATCACCTGGACCAATATGCCCGAGGCAAACGTGCATCATTTCGTGTTTTCCGTATCTACGTGCTGCGATATATCGCCCCCTATAGCTGCGATATATCGGCATTCGCTGATTATTTAAACACGAAATTACACAATTTTAGCTTAATTCAAATTGAGTAAACAGCCTTGACTAAGCCCTTAAACGTATTCAAAGCTGCTGACTGACCTTAGAGCATTCAAACTTTACCCTTATTAAATTTAATCCTCAAAATACTTAATCCTTAATCATCCATACATAACATGTGCTTAAAATCCTATTGGTTCTTAACTAAACCTTATAGTATAATTAATATTATCCTCAATATCAGTCATATTAATCAAACCTTAGGTTAAAATTAATATTCTTAAACTATAGGTTAAACTTAGAAAATCTACAAGCACTACTATGAGTGTCCAAATAAATCACGGTCTGAACCAAAAATCCACAGTCATAAAGATAATACTATTACTACTATAATAATACTATCTAACTAGCTAAGTAAAGTTCTTGGACTCTACATTCTCTCTCATCTTTAACCCCTTCCCGGAGTTCTGGACTGCTGGCATGATTCTTTTTATTTTTGGTCAGACGACAAGTAGTACTTCAAGGTTAGGACTCGCCTCAGCACCTATCTCCGTTTTATCTCGGGTAAGTATCTTCGACCCACTTTCTTTGGTGTGTGTTTGGTGTTTTTTGATATGTTTAGGAATGGCATTAGTATCGAATTCTGGAGTCTGTTTTTCATTTTCCCGAGTCATTATAAGCATATTTTGACGTTAGGCTCACTCGAAATGACCTTCGAGGGTTTTCTATCAACTTTGCGTTTCTGGGCCTGTGGTAGGAATCTGGGAATTTTCCAGATTCTGGTAGCTTCATTTCCCCCGCCCTGCCATTAGGGGTTGGGGATGCCTCGTATTTCCGAAACTCTCCTTTTCCCCCCGAACAATATTCCTAGAGTCATTTGTGTTTTGGCCATCTTTCCTTTGGTCAGAATGCTAACTGCTTGGCTTTTTGTCACAGATGTCCGAGGAAATCCACCAACTACATGAACACAGATTCTATCTCTTCGACCAAGAACTCTCGGAAATGAACCTCGCACGAGATGCCCCCGAAGGCAACGCAAGGACGGGGGCCCGAGCGCTAGACGGGGAACAAGCCGTCTGCCCCAACCTTTAGGTAGCGATGAGGCCTGCCACGTTCGACGATTCGGGGCTTATCATGGAGGAGGTAAACAAAGTCCCAGTTCCACACCCTTCGGAAAAATACGACGGTGTGGCATTCGAGGCGGAGGATCATTGCACACTGCTCCAACATCCCAATGCTCTAGAGGCGATCATGAGGTACTACTCAGTCGAGGAAAAATGCCTCATCCGCCTCTACCAGGAGTTCGAGCCAGTGCACCGCATCGTCTATGGCCTGGGTGCTTGGAGTCAGGCCCACCTGATGGCAGGGGCTACCCTACCCCTCAAGCAGTACTTCGTTAACTTCTTGAAGTACGTGGGGATAGCCCCCTTCCAGCTCTCCCCCAATGGCTATAGAGTGCTCGTGGGGATGTATGTTTTGTTCTAGAAATAGAAATGGTCGGAGCCTTCACCAGCATAGATCTTGTATTTCTATAGTTTCAAGACCACTCCCCAGAAGAAGGGATCCAAGCGGGATGGATACTACTCTCTGGTGAAGTACCCCGCTTCATCACTCAGCTACAAGGCTCCTCACCATAATGAGAATCACGCTTGGGATTACAAGGATGCATTCTTCTTCACAGACGGCTTCCCGACCCGTAGTAACCCAACTCTAATCCTCGACTTCGCCCGAGTAGGTGAGTATCTTTCCGAACATGCTTATTCTTTGCCACGCTAGGGCCTCTATATTCGAAACTTAACAATTTCCTTTTGAATAGGTCCTTTCCGTCAAACCCCTTATGTCTAGCTCTTCGAGGATCATCTTTAGGCAATGAAGACTCTCCCCGACTGAGACTTGGACCTTAGCGACTTGGTAACAGAACCGAATCTCATCAGGTCAGGGATCCTCAGCGTTGAACAGCGGATAAGCAACTTGGAGCTGACCAAATACTGCAAATCCAAAAGTCTTGGGAGCTGGCGTCTCGCCATATGAACTACATAGAAGGGCTTGCCAAAAAAACGTTTCACATGTAATTGGCAGAGGAAAGGCTGGTGAACGCTCGGGCCATAGAAGAAGCGTGAGAGGCCCAAGAAGACCAAGAGCTCGAGGCAGAACTGCAGGCATAGATGGAAGCTTCCCACCTGAACTCAGGTAACTCACCAAATTACATCTACTAATATTTGCTTTAGTTTACTTGTCGTGTCATTTGCAGAAAATAAAACTACATACGATTAACATATGTAGGTTAAAGCATTCAGAGAAAAATCCATCCTCAAGATGCAATTTCACCTAGTTTAACTAAAAAAATACCACCACATCTAAGTAAAGATAACATCACACACACTGCAAAATTCAACTTGAAAAGAATAAGTCAGGAGGCATAGACAGTAACATTTCATCTGTGTATAGACAATGTATTGACTGTGACGAACATACAAAGAATACAAAATGACCTTAAAGTTGATTAAGTAACAAGTAAACTGTGGGATACACTTATAATGCACATCACAACAAGTTTAGACAAAATCTCAAAGATTCTGCAATAGAACAATGCAAAAATGCATATAAAGCATTATAGAATGACAAAATAAAAAAATTAAATTATTTAAATTAAATCTCAAAGATTCTGCAATAGTGTAATCTATTGTATTTAGACATAATGATTGAAATTGTGTACTCAAAGCTTTCTCGGTACTTAACATTGTCTTGCATAAACCTTCAAATATATTGATTATAAATAGTTCTCTAGCATATGAAATTGGTTGAAAACTCTACACCTAAAGATGCTGACTTCTAGCCTTCTAGTACTCATTTAGCAAGCCAAATTGTATTATTCAAACTCATTGGTAGAAGAAAGAATATCATAGCAAATACTATTTAACCTGTAGAGTCCAAGAACTTTACTTAGCTATTTGTTTAGTAGTATTATAGTATGTTTAGTGTTATCTTTGTTACTATGGATTTTTGGTTCAGACCGGGAATTATTTGGACACTCATAGTAATACTTATAGATTTTCTAAGTTTAACCTATAGTTTAAGAATATTAAGTATAACCTAAGGTTTGATTAATGTGACTGATATTAAGGATTATATTATTATATTATAAGGTTTAGACATCAACCAATAGGATTTTAAGCACATGTTTTGAATGGTAATTAAGGATTAAGTATTTTTGAGGATTAAATTAAATAAGGGTAAAGTTTGAATGTTATAGGGTCAGTCAGCAGCTTTGAGTACGTTGAGGGCTTAGTCAAGGCTGTTTACTCCATTCAAACTTAGCTAAAAATGTGTAAATTCGTGTTTAAATATTCAGCGTATGCCGATATATCGCAGCTATAGGGGGCGATATATCGCAGCACGTAGATACGGAAAACACGAATCGATGCACGGTCGCCTCGGGAACAAAGGTCCAGGCGATATATCGCCTATAGGGGGCGATATATCGCCTCCACCAGCATGTTTTCAAATACATTTGAATTCTTTTCCCTTCAGCCATTCAAACTCCTTCAACAGTCCAGCATCTTCTGAACGAGTCTTCAGCCTCTGCTGAACGATTATTCAAATGATTTTCACCTAAAAAGCCATTATTTTTATTCAAGTAAAATCAAGATATTTTCATTCCCAAACTCTATAAATAGGACCTAGTACCCAGCCATTATTCACCGATTTGCTCTAAGTTCAGAAGCTGCTAGTGTTAAGTGAGTGTGAGAGTGTAAACACTTGGTTTGGGGAAAAACTATAAGCTTAAACATCATAAGCTTATCAAACACTTTGGGAAGTGAGTTCTATAGTATTTCGGTGGAGGTTAGATTGATCTTGCAATCTTTGAGGGAATCCAAGCTCTTAAGCATATAAGTCGGAGTGTTCCAAAAGTCCCAACTCAGTCCATAATCCCGGTAACTTTGGTAAGGAAAATAGGCTAGAATCTATATGTTTATGATTATGCTATTTTATGTGTTATGTTTTCATATGTTATATGTTATTGATGTGTATGTTGTAGGCTTGGGCATATGCCCTATTTGACTAACAAGACCCCAAAAGGATTGTGGGCATAAGCCTATTTAGCTGGTAGGACCCCACTAATCTCATGGGCATAAGCTTGTTTAGTCTATGGGACCCCAAGTAATAATGGCCATTATAATAAGTGAATTATGTGTTATGATATGTCTTTACGTTATTATGAAATTATGTTTATGTTTATGACTATGTGTTAGATTTTTCCTTGCTGGGCATTAGGCTCACTCCTTTCTGTTTATGTGTAGGAAAATAAGTTTTAGAGGCGGTAAGATTCGTGACGCTTGGAGGATGTGTATCAATGGTGAATGGAGTCAAGGGGCCGAGCGTTATTCGATTCGAGGATGTAGTCTCCTTTTAAACTTCTTATGATTTTATGTGTATTTTCCGCAACAAATATGTAATGTCTTTCATTTTTAAATCATCTTTTGTTTTAAAACAATGGGATCCCATAATCCTTCTTAGTATTCAGTTTGTTTGTAAATAACTCTCATTTTGCAAGTTACTCAATAAATTATGGTATTTTCGTAAAAATGTAAGTTTTATGTATAGTTTCGTTAATGGTCCAAATAGTCTAGATTAGTGGGTCATTACATAACCTTAAATAGATAATTATCAACTGTATTAAGATAAAAGTATTAGAACTCAGCCCTGCTTTATCAAGGTGAGCATTACATAGCTATCATTATAAGCTTTCTTTGTTTAATATAAAACTGCATTTTTATATTTTTTTGCTCATTCTACTCTCATGGCTTGCTAAACTTCAATGGTGTATAATTTCGATAAACTTCTTCATGAACAGAAGTTTAATGAAATTATACACCATAGAAGAACTTTAGTATCATTTCAACTGGTTCCTAAAAATTTAGTACTATAGTTATGAGAGATGGAAATTAAGAGCTAGAGAGACTAAAACCAAAATTCAGGAACAGGTTAAAACTGAGCAAAACTGGGGAATGCAAAGGACTAAATCTAAATCTGAAACACCCAAAGGACTAAATCTAGACTTTTCCAGCCACATGTAAGTGGGACAAAAGGAATGTTTCTAAGCCAATGAAGCAACAATGTCTCAAAATGGGCCATTTCACATCTCTTAAATGTCTAATAATTTGTATTTTGGGTATCTCAAACAAGCTATTATTTATTACATGTTTTCAGCTGTCAAACCATGCCTTGTGTCAAACTCTCTTAAAAAGAGGTTTATAACTTTCTATTTTGTTTGGTGAGGGAAAAAATTTTCATAATTGATTATAGCGGAAACCAGCTGTGCCATTTGATTGATTATAGTGGAAACCAGCTGTGTCATTTTCATTTCTACATGTTTGATTTTTCATATCTGTTTTAGTAACCATACTTATTGTGTTATGAGTTTTGTGCTTAATCAGAAAGTGTGTGATCTTGAAGTGGTGTGTATGTATGCAGCACAACAAGAATGAGAGGTTCTCTACTGTTTCAGGTCTGAAAACCATGTAATCACATAGATAAACCATTATATATATATTGAAAATATGCACTAAAAAATATTCCCTTCCAACAAATGCAAGAGTATATCAAATAATAACTTTTTAACTACTCAATACAAAGTTAAAAGTGTATGCGTGATAAAGAAGTCTTAAAATACACACCAAAAGGAGATAAAGTCATAACTCTCACCCCAAAATATCACCCAAAACCCAGCTTAATTTATTATTTTGAAAACAAAAAACAACTACCAACAGATCAAAGAAACAAAATGGCTGAATACTTTATTATTCCTAACCCACACAGCAACCCAAAACTTCATGTCTTTATCATCGATGTGAATATTCATTATGAGTAGTATTATAGCAACATTTTAGTATTTTGACTGTATTATTCTTGTTTAGAAATCTAAGGTCTTGCCCATTTTAATATGCTTTCAAGTTTTAGTTTGTTAGTTCCATGGTTTCTTCCATTATTGCTTGAAATATTATGTCTACTTTATTTTATTTTTCCTCCTTTGATTTGTTACGTGTTTTTTTGTAATTGCTAAAAAAAATCTTGATAACACACTTGAGCATGTTGATTTTCTTTCCAGGGATGGAGTGAGTGATTCACAATTCAATCAAGTTTTGAACATTGAGTTGGATCAAGTTATTTAGGTTGTTGGATCAAGTTCTCTATCCCATCATGATTCTAAGGAAGCTTATCTAGACTAGAAGAGTGCGACTAAGGGATTAGAGAGGATAGTAGTAGCCTCAAACCTAACAAAGGTATGCCTAATCACAGATGAATTCTAGGCACCTAATAAGGAAAGCTTATCATAGAAGCTAGCCTTAACAAGCAAGAAGATAAAAAAATAGCAGCATCCTTGTTTTAGGATCCATTTGTCAAAATAGAGGTGGTACACTCATCACCAATAATACTTCTGGATCTTGCTACCAGAAGTTTTCTCCCCAAAAGTATACTCCACCAATTGTAAAAGGCATTAGGCTTAACTTTTACATGAAAATTGTTGAATGGGAATAAATCTCTAAACTTCAATCCTCCACCATTCCTATTCCAACAAAGCTTCTCCCACTTACACTTATAAATTTATCTCTTAGAATCACCCCCTCCCATACCAAAATCTAGCACAAAGGCAGTGTAACTCTGAGATGGAACAAGTTCATAGAATATTGGTTAAAATAATTTGAATAACAACTTTGATCAAGACTTCATGATCACCCATAGAGAATAACTTAGATTTCCACCTAATGAGCTTATTTCAGTACCTGTCACGAATGGATTTAAAAATACTTGTTTTGTTATTACTAGAAAAAAAAAGGGAGGCCAAAGTATTTTTTATAACAAGTAACAAATTTACTGATTTCTAGTTACTTTGCTGTAGGGTCTACTTCTAAAGCACACTAAGATGGTACCACTTGATAATTTTTTACTTGTTTCTTTGCCATGCATTTTTATTTTGAATTTTCTTTATAAAACTATTTAGTCTAAGCTAATATGGAAACACAAGACTACTTGGTTTAGTTCTTTGTTGCAACTATCTTTTTTTTTTACCATTTACTAAGGTCTGCAATGTTCTTTTGGATCTTCTTGTGTTTTGTTCAATCATTTTGCTTTTGTCTAGCTTAAAAGTAATATAGTTCTTATGCCATTTTTCCTTTTGGATTTTTTTTATATAAAAAACATTCTTATTTTCAATGGAATCATATTATTATTTGACCCCAAAGCCCTGCAAAGCATGGATAAAACGCTTATAAATTTGTTAAAGTAATCATTTTTATGGGAATAGTCTACTAGTACTTTTAGATATATAATTGTCAACAATTGATTATTCACAAAGTGAAGCTTAAGAAGAGTGTAGCTACACCTACATCCAATAAGTTAATACAAATTGGACTAACTCAAATTACCAAACATATCGCAAGTGTAGTGCTAAAGCATCTCAGTGTTTTTGACAGCAAAAAGTTTCAACACAATTTGAAAATTAGGTTAGATAGAAAGCACGTATGTTTCTCTAAAACTCAACAGAAAGGTTTTCAATAATGGTAAATTTTCTTATAAGCTTATAATGGTAAGAAGATGTTAGCTTATAATTCTAGATAAAATCTGACATCATTTCCCATATAAAAGTTTACCTAACCATCTATCAATACCAAGTAAAAAAATTCAAACAACACACAATAAGTTTTCACCCTTATATCACCGCAACACACAAACAAATTTTCCAAAACCTACTTTTCTATGACACACAAGTTTTCAACCTTCCGTTATCACCGCAGCACACAATTTTAATCTCATAACCTATTTCTCTATGAATGAATATTTAAGATATTCAAACTCCTCTAACTTGTGTATGGTATTAATAAAAGAGTTAAGAGAACATACTTCTGTACCTCTTGCTATAAATAATCAAGTTAATTAACTTTCCTCCTTGTCAATTCGATCCACAACCAAAGGAATATAATCAATACCTAAAAGATTAATACAAAATTAAAATTAAGTGATAAAATAAAACCATAAAATTCATGAAATTACTTGTTACGAGTCTTAAAATCATAAACTATATTCATTAGTGGTACAAACTTAACATAAAGAAACATATTCAAACTCAAATGTCCAAAAAAATCATCATTTTCATAATCACCATCATTTCCGCTCTTCTATCTTAAATTCAGCTACTAAAATACTAAAATAAATATTATTTCAGCAACTTAATACTAATAACAATGCTGCTCTACTAAATTATGGTAGCCAAATAATTTAGTTGCTAATTCTAAAATAATAAGACTAATTAATTCACACAATGCACACAATGCTTATATGTGCAAAAATAAAATAAAATGATAGTTAATATTAAAACTTCTTGGGTATATAATCTAGAGAGCATAGAATACAGCTTAAAAAGCTACTTTCTTGGGTATATAATCAAGAGAGCATAGAATACAAGTTTCAAGATAAGTTACAAAAGTAGAGTCAAGAAACAAATAGTAAACTAAAAAAGTGAGTGAAAGACACCCACTATATATATATAGAAAAATTAACATACAAGGATTATATTACAAAAGATTATGGAAATCAGCAAAATAATAATGGGCATTGAACATTCAATTTTGAATGAGTTCTAGAAGTTGAAAATTTGGATGAGAAAGTCAGAGCAATGATCATCTAAGAGAAAGAGGAGGAAACTATAATCTAAAATACAAATACTAATTAATAATCTCATTCTCTAAGTTCTCAAGATCACTCAAACAAAATACACAACTCAAACTGATTTTCATCCCAATCCAAGTTGAATATTGCTACAAACAAATTGTTCAAAACTATCTCTTTTTCAAGTTCCTCTACCAGAATTAGATACTATATGACCAAACCAAAACAACACTCAATATTGATAACCTTATACTAATAAGTCTATGCTCCTTTTTGCCTCAATTCAATATATGACATATCATATTTGACAACCACTGTCTTTTTAAGCGAGTAAACTTTGATAACCTTATACTAACAAGAATGTATCTTCTTATCTCTTCTATATACTAATGTAAAATTTTTAAGCTGGTGACAACCACTGTCTCAAGCGTGCATACCACTATCTCTAACCATCTTAGCGAGCATACCACTATCTCTAGCGTGCATACAATATAGCTAAGACTGTGTTTAAGCAGAATACCGAAAAGGATAAGTAATTAGCAAGCTCTGAGTGTTAAGAGAAGTTTCGCTCAAAAGGAGACTAAATATATACACATTGCATCTTTTTGTGTCAACATATTTCTTTTAATTTTAACAAGATTGAAATAGAAAGTTAGCAAAAACAAAAGGACAAACCCTATTGAGTCTTCTGAATGCTCTAAAGCCTGCCTCAACTCTTCCATTCGCTTTCTTCTAGCTCCTCAAACCAAGCCTTGAAGTGAAATTGCAACAAAATGAACATAAAACAAAGGAGGCATTTTGCCAAGAATTTAACCAGATAAAAATCCACTCTAATCATATCCCAGAAAGACAAAAAACATAAAACTCAACCAAAAACGTTTTAAAGTCAAAGCCCAGCAATATGCAAAATCGAAAATTAATTTTGAAAACCACAGATTTTATAGATTCTATGAGATTCAAGCTGATAAATCTAACATCTACAACTAAATACTTACCTGGCTTGCCAAGACCGAAGAGAAGAATGAATCCGAGAAGCCCAACGACTGGAAATTGAAGGTTGACAGAGAGATAGAGAAAGATGAGAGAGAGAGTGAGGAGTTCAGAGACCGTACCAAGCCGAAGAAATGGGTCTCTTCTTTGTGATAAATGTTGAAGGAAAGGAAATGGGTCTCGGGTCTCACAAATTCTCAGGTCTCAGAAATGAAAAAAAAAAAGCTAAGTGGCAGGATGGTGCAATATATTACCGCCCATTTTTCATAAAGTCTCCCAATATAATACTCTAGAATAATACTTTTTTATTAGTATTATATTCATGTGTTATGGAAAGGGGTATTTGGTGTAGTGGTCACACCTGTCTTTCAGCAGAACGTTCGCGCAACCATAAGAAGGTCTGCAAAATTTTGTTTGCCTAGTGTCAGTTCAGTTAGAAAAGAAGACTCATACCCCAATATCTCAAGACTCCTTATGATAAGTATAATTCGAGATTGAATGTGACTTGTAGGATGGGAAATACCTTCGGGATGATGAGGAACTTGACTCCACAAAGAGCTACTTCAAAGGTTCAAATCAGACAAGAACACTAGCCACCTTCAGTCTTCTTCCGAAAAAATTGGCAAATTGATCAACCCTTCCTTGAGCCCCCCGACACACCCAGGAAAACAGTAAATTCACCTTGCCTACAAAATAAACAAGATAACCACAGTTAGAAAGAATACCAATGAGACTACAAAACCACACATATACACTCATTGGCTGGAGACCATGTATGGGGAATCTTATAAGCACTTGACAACCCCAACATATTATAAGAAACAAAAAAAGTATCGATCCTTCCAATGTTTGTCACAATCCTTCAGACCAACAATAAGGGAAACCTTCAACCTAGATAAGAACTAGTATCTGCCCTTATCAGAATGATGCTCCTTCAAAGAGTAAGCATGTAATGCCTCCGCAACGGTAAACTCAATGTCATGTTTCTCACTAAAGGCCTCCATAGCCATCAAGGCGCACCAAACATTAGGCATTAGCTGGCTAGGTGATATAAGGTAATCCTCAGATGCTTCCCTCACTAATCTTGTAACGACCCAAAATTTTCTAATAGGGCTTAGGGCCTTGATTAGCGTGTCGGGAGGGCATAATTGGAATATGAATGTTTAAATGGTTAAATGCATGATTATGTGGCACGCATGATTAATATGATTATATGAATATGTTATATGCATGTTTATGAGTATTGAATATGCATGTGGGCCCTATATAGCTTATCAGGGCATATTTGTAATTTTGGCCCGTTAAGGGCATAAATGTGATTATATGTGATAAATTGTTGAGACCACATTATTATGTGGATATATTTGCAGCATATGACTCGAGACGGTCATATTGAGCGGATTAGCGAAATAGTCACAAAAGGGTTTAATACCCGGTTTAAGGGGAGCCTAGGGGTATTTTTGAGAATTTAGAAAATATTTAGGATTTATTAGATATTGAATAAGTATTTGGTAATTAACTGGACATGATGAGGTTAATTGGTTAATAGTAGGAACACTTGAGGAGTTAGCGGGAACTAGGAGCGGAATGATCGTTTTACCCCTTAGTACTCTTAGAAGATTAATAAGCTTAGAAGGGCAAAATGGTCTTTTTAGAGGGTAAAGGTAATATTCTGTAAGATTCCAGACTTATCCAAAATCACCTAGAACTCTCACCCCTCTCTTTCTCACGTACTCTTTCTCTCACTCTCCCTCTCTTTACACTTTGAAGCTAAGGAAAAAAGGAAGAAGAACTTAGGCTTGAGGTTGGAATTTTGGAAGATATTTGGAAGAATTGAAGCTTTGGAAACAAGGGGTTTGGCCGTGACTTGAAGCTTGAGGTCTGAAGTTGAGGCTGAAAGCTTGAAAGGATTCAACAACCATTGAGGTAAAGTTCTGTCTTTGTTATATTAGGGAAATTTGAATCTTTTGAGTAGAATTGAGCTGGGTATTTGGGGATGGGTTTCTACTGAGATGGGGTATTAAACTTAGTATAATTGTTAAGATTTTGGTGTTTAAATTGGGTGATTAAAAGGCCTAAACTCGTAGCTAAGTACTGATTTTGGTTGGGGAGTTTGTTAGGCTTTTATCTTAGGAGTTTTGGCTAGAAAAAAGTGGAGCAAACCTAGAAAGTCTGGGTTCATAGGAGCGTGCCGCGACCCACATGCCCAGAGGGCCCTGGGTGGCTCTCTGACTTGAAGGCGTGCCGCGACCCTAGGGGACCAAGTCGCGGCCCGCCTCCCCCTGTAGCTTGAGGATTTGGTTTCTGACTTGGGGGTGCACTGCAACCCTTAGGGTCAAGTCGCGGCCCGCCCAGGGGTTTTTCCTTAGGTTGATTTTTAGAATTGGTGAGGCTCGGGGGTTCGAACCTAGGCACTCGGGACAATTTCTACTACCCAGTTTAGTAGAAATCGAGGTCCTGGAGGCTAGTTTTTGTCTCCTAAGTATTTATTTGGATTATAAGTTGATAATTATCTATTGGCCACTGTTACTAGGTTTATCGCCAAGGCTTAGGACTGAGGATTATGCTCGGGACTGTTCTGTATCTTTCGCTCAAAATTCAAGGCAAGAAAACTGCACCCTTGTGTGGCTGTGTTGGGACTGAGATTTCCTGTATCTGAGTATATGTGTTGTATAATTGTGATATTGTTATGCGAAACATGAAATGGTCGGCCTATGAATGTTGGGGCTGATACATGCGCACAGGACGCGGCTCAGCCACTGTGAGCCGGGGTCAGCTAGATAAACACTAGACTCGGCCTAAGCGAGCCAGAGTTAGTTGAGTAGACAAAGGGCTTGGCCTATGGGATCCAACCCTGAGCATTTGCATATTGATTGAGATCTATTGCTGAAAGTACATATTTACCGTTAATAGTTTGATGCTTATGACTTGTTGAGGTTCTGGATAACTATCTTTTGATTGATTGGTTATGATAATTGATTATGTATCTGTTGTTATGGTTTTATTGCTGGGCCTTGGCTCACAGGTTCTACGTGGTGCAGGTAAAGGAAAGGGTAAGCTAGATCAACCGTGAGTTGGAGAGCTCTGGGGGCGAGGTGTACATCGTCAGCTGGTCGTCCGCCACGGCCGAGGGAAAGTATAGGGACAGAGCCTTAAATTTGTGTTTTTCCATTAGGGTGGCTGCTCGTTAACTTTTGAAAATTGTAAATTTGTCTCTTAAACCCTCTTTTCTGGGATCCCATGTGCCAAACATCTCTTTTAATGAAAATTAACCATTTACAATCAAACTCTTTTAACCCTAACCTGATTATTGACTTTAGGATCACATTTTGTCCAAATGACTTGATTAGCAAGTCCCGCACTATTTCAAATACACAGTGTAATAGTCTTTGTTAACCAGGGCGTTACAAATCTAGGAAGAGGAATATGAACACTTCCTTGAAAGGAAGCTCATACATGCATACCCAGCCTGGTAAATTCAAATCAGCCCGTTCCCCACCAGATGGAGCATGTAGACTAACATAACTAGGTATATCATAGTTCTCACAAAGACGAGACAAATCGTCTAATGTAATTTTTGACTTTGGGTTACAACCAAGAAGCATGCAACTAGGCAGACCGCCAATAATAGGCTCATCACTATCCACACCAATTCTGACCACACTAGTAGGAAAGTTCGGATTGGTGCAGCTACTATCATCACTAGATGAACATGTCATCCTACTAGAAGACCCAACACAACTACCTCGATTAATAATAGACATGCTCAAAAGATCACCTAGAACAAAGGCGGTATCTAAGATCAGGTAGATGTAAAAATAAATAAAAGTACCATTCGCCTACCAGAGAGCAAGGCAATATAAATCAATAAGTTACTGATTGACAGACAACTAGTCTTCATCTATCCAACCAGACAGTCGGACACGTCATCTAGGCTAAACATTTTAAAAGAAAGGGAAAAGAGTCAGGAAAATTAGTCGATCGGCCTAACTAGTCAGTCAGCACTACCTATGCACTAAGCTGAATTATCGTGATACGTAACAAACAGTGAAAATGCATGTTTCTACTATCGACAAAGACCAAATACAAACAACAATGATAGTGAATAGAACAAGAGCTAAAAATACAATCTATACAAAATGACTTCATGATAAAATAAGAACACGAAGAATGGCATAAGAACATTAAAAGAAAGAAAGGAAAATAAAACTAACTCATAGAAGCTTTCTTCAAAACTCCAAGCAAGGCTCCACCAAATGTGAGAAACATGAAAACAACATCCACTTTTATAGGCAAAACGTGACCCTAGATAGACGACCAGTGTCAACCACTCAATGATTGAAAGTCTTCCACATGGAAACAAAATTTACCAAATAACTCACTTTGGTTGGGACATATTAAGTAAAATATGTGCTCGGGCTCAACATATGGAGACATACTACCTTCACGCACTCCAAATGGACCAGTCAGACCAATGGTCCAAGCACAATAGCTGGCCACCAGTTGGACCAGTCAGCCTAATGGTCCCCATGCAACATCATGCCACCAGTTGGACTAGTCGAACCTGATGGTCCCAGTGTGTGCACCAGTCCAACCAAAGCTCCCTGGTGCACCTGCCATGACCAGTCAGACGCCTAACTTGTGCACACATGGCCACTTGGACAATAGGTCACCCAGACAACTAGCCAGTGCGCACATGGCCACTCGACCACTAGGTGAAGTGCACGCCTATCAGTCGGACACTCGGCCCGCGTAACCTATCGACGATGCCAAGCACCTCTTGCCTCCTTTCTCATGCCTACGCGTGGCCCACGAGTGCACGAAACACTAACAGGATAGACAGGCATGAGGCCAGTTGGTTATTTCGGGCCTACGTGCATGCCAGCAGGCCACTCTGCCAAAAGGGCCTTCCGCGCGCACGACTAGCCAACCATTAAACCAGTCAGAAAAGAAGCCCTAGTGTGCATGGCCAATCGGCCACTTGGCCACGGGCGCGCAGGGCCAGTCGGATAGACGGCCGTGTGCGCATGGCCAGTAATCCACCTAGCCCCAACTTACCTAGCTAGTCGGCCAGCCGAACGCACACAGGTGCATGGCCAATTAGCTAGACACCTGGCTTTTTCATGCACATGTCTAGCCAACCTCTCCTGTACTCAGTCTTGCGCATCTCCCAACTGTCCAAACAGATGGACACTCGGCCAGTAGGCCTTGCACTCCACTAATGATAAAAATTTAATAGCATAGACTCTCTAGCGAGAATGATTTCTAACTAGAGAGTAAGGGACAAACTATAGTGGACAAAATCTGTTTACATGATAAAAAAAAGTCCAAGAAGCTAGTCATACTAGCCCACCAAGCCCAATAAGCCACCCGACTAGCTAATGCGGCACAACCCAACGTAAACGGACTCATATATACTAAATGAACCACCTGAATGGCTAGTCCATAACCGGACTTGAATCTGGATACGTTCAGTCAGTTAGGGACCTTGAAATGGTCAAGGTACACGCAACCCTTCTCAGGTATTTCGGAAGGTAACCACTCTGAGCGAGTCAGAGGGATCAGGAAGGCAGAGCAACAACGGTAGGGAAAATGACTATAAGGAAAACTCTAAAGGGATAGTAGCGATCGATCTAATAACCATTACTCTAAATACTCTTTTTGACTAGCAAGATTCCCTCGAGCCAATCCAGTCATGGGAGTCAAACCAGTCACACTATCCTGACCAGAATGCAAGATTCCCTGGAGCCGATCTAGTCATGGGAGTCAAACCAATCAGACTATCCTAACCAGACTGTCGAGCTCCGCTGTCTCCTGACCACAAACCAGTCAGATTGACCTGACCAGACTCTCGAGCTTCATCATCTCCTAACCATGAACTAGCCAGACTGATCTGACTAGACTGTCAAGATCCACCGTCACCTGGCAACGAACAAGTCAGACTGACCTGACCTAACCAGACTATCAAGCTCCACCGTTACCCTGATCATTATTCATCTTACTTATTCACTATTCCTTACGTTATTATTTTACTTTTCTAGTTATCTTTAACAAAATCTGACTAGCTTGAGCGTCAAAGTCCCTTTGGCTGATACCACACCGGTGCTCCCCAATTGAACTACCGCATCCTTCTTTGTTCTTCACAGATTGTTGTTGCCTGTTTAATCAATTGTAGGAAATAACCTCTACAGAAGCTACATTGGTAGACCTGAGACGAAGTCCATGTAATCATTTCTCACATCCATTCTGAGATCTCTAAGGGTTGCAATAATCCAGCTGTTCGTCGATGTTCTGCCTTTTTTACTGGCAAGTTAAGTAGTGAGCGACGTACTCCACCGCTTCCTTTTTCATTTCCGGCCACCAAAAGTACTTTTCAAATCTTAGTACATTTTGGTGGTACCCGGGTGCATAACATAAGGGGCATTATTGTTAGGAAAATATATATTTTGCCTCAATGGAAATAATAATAAATTACAACTCTATGCAATATATTACAAATAAATAATGATTGATTAAAAAGAGTTACAACTCTATAACTAAAAATTACAAATAAACAAAGAAAATAAAGAAGATAATGAAGGAGAAGAGAATAGTAAAATACAACTCTAAGCAAAAGGTTACAAATAAAGTAAAGTGTTTGAAACAAAAGAAAAGAAAAGATTACAACTCTTGAACAAGAAATACAAGTAAATGGAGAAGAACAATATAAAGATGAAAAGCAATAGAATGAAAGAAAGGAACAAGATACAAAAGATAAACAACTCTCACTCACACTACCAAAGTGAAGAGTGTTGGGGATCACCAAGTTGAACAAGGTTTGAAACCTTTGTCCAAAAGCTTATTTCCCCCTAACTCAAGCACTAAGGGATCTCTCACAGATTATAGGAAATGCTTTCTGGAATTATCAAGCCTCAAGGTGTTTCTAGCCAAGTGCTCTAGTGGATAGAAATGTTGTGTCTTACAAGTGAGCTATAGGCTCCTATTTATAGAGTTTAGAGACACCCTTTGAATTTCAAATTCCACCAACCACCATGGCTATTACCAATGTTTAATTGGATTAATATGGAATTAAAAATGAGATTTGGGAGTTATTTGGGTTTTGGAGCCGTTCAACAAAGATTGAAAGAACTGAAAAAATGGTCAGTTTTTAGCTTGTGGCCGCGGCCAGAGACATTAGTGGTCGTGGCCACTAGCCTCTGTCCCACAGGCCGCGGCCACCAACATTCAGTGGCCGCGACCAACGACCATTTTCAGCACTAAAAAATGTGCTATTTTTCCAAACGGTTACAAACCCTCCCAAATGATTTTGTAACTCCCAAAACACATTATTGGAGTTAAAATCATATCTCTAACAGCCATATCACATATGGCTTTATGAAATTCATCTCAATATTGTGTAACAACAAATTTACACAATAAAGGGTAATATTTGGAAGTTACAAATTTGTAACACCAAATATGTTACATTAATTGGATATATCTCATATATCTAAATATTGTAACTCTCTATTATATGTTACAATATGTGACACTCTTTGTCACATTTATTTAATCTAAAACATTATATTATAATATAATATAATATTACATTATATTATAAAATAATATAACATTCCCCCACTAGATTAAATAGTTATCTATTGTAACACTTTATTTAATCAATCATTATATTTTAAAATATAACATATCCCCCACTTGATTAAATAAGAACTCTCTCTTATAGGAGTCATTGCATTAGTGCATAAAGTAAAGTGTTTTTCAACTTGAACTTTACTATAGTGCAATTATCACAAAATTTGTCGAAAATTTGGTTGCACTGGGCATTGAACCATCTTTTCATGATAACAAATCGGTGATAACACACACACCTTTGCGATGTTCACTTGAGACCTCTATGTCTCGCTTTGCACCATTAATGGCCATGTGCACTTTCCATTCATGGACGTTCTTGAGAATACTCCCAATTCTCATGAGAGGCAGTACCACCCCTAGGTCCATATAGGTAGAATTCTTACAGTATTTTGTTACCAAAAATACTTGTCTTCACAAGACTGAATTCTATTAAAAAACCTTCTGGTTTTAACCCTCAACTTGGTAACTCACAAGTACTCAATATCTTAGATGGGACTTGTTTTGAGTACAACTAATATTCACTTGATTGACTTGTTGTTACCTATTGAACCTAACACTAGTTAAATAACTAGTGTTAAGATAGGTTACCATCAATCGTGAATCTCTTTAGGGAGTTTAAGTCCCATCCCTCGAGATGATGCAGCCACTAAATCCCACGTTAGTGGCTTAGTGAAAGGATCCGCCAGATTTTCACTTTTTCTCACATAGGATATTGAGATGACTCCTCTTTGAATCAATTCTCTTACATATTCATGTCTTAGACTAATATGTCTAGACTTCCGATTATACACTCCGCTGTATACTCTAGCCAATGTCGCTTGGCTATCACAATCTATCGATATAGTAGATACATTATCTTTGATTAGGGGAATCTCTATCAACAGATCCCTTAACCATTTGACCTCTTTTCCGGTAGCAGCTAGAGCTATGAACTCTGCTTCCATAGTGGAATGAGATATACAGGTTTGTTTCTTGGAACCCCAAGAAATTGCACCTCCACCAAGTGTAAATACCCAACCAGTTGTGGACAAGTTGTCCCCAAGATTGGATATCCAACTTGCATCTGTATATCCTTCTAATATCGAAGGAAATTTGGAGTAGTGAAGGCTTAGTCCTATGGTTTTCTTGAGATAATCTAGGACTCTTCCAATTGCCTTCCAGTGATCCACACTTGGATTACTTGTAAACCTACTAAGTATACTTACAGCACTAGTACACTGGGCAGCGTACATTAGACTCCCTATAGCACTAGCGTACTCCAATTGAGCCACCGCTCTTCCTTCATTCTTCTCTAGTTTTACACTATGATTGAATGGAGTATTGGCATCTTTAACCTTGAGATGGTTAAATTTGTTCAATACTTGCTAAACATAGTGGGCTTGCCCTAACGCAAAACCCCTACTATGTTTCTTTACTTTGATACCGAGTATGGTATCAACTTCTCCAAGATCTTTCATCATGAAGGTTGATGATAGAAACCTCTTCGTTTCTTTTATCCCTTTCATGTTATTACTTAGAATAAGCATGTCATCCACGTATAAGCAAACAATGATCACATATCCCTTACAAGTTTTGGAATACAAACACTTGTCTCCATTGTTATGTCTAAACCCATTAGACATGATGGCTTGATCAAATTTCTCATGCCATTGCTTAGGAGCTTGTTTCAATCCATATAAGGATTTTACAAGTCTACAAACTTTATGTTCATATTTTGGTAGGACAAACCCTTCAGGTTGTTCCATATAGACCTCCTCATTGAGGTCACCATTAAGGAATGTCGTTTTGACATCCATTTGATGAACATACAAGTTGTGTATAGAAGCTAAAGCGAACAAAATTCTTATAGAAGTTGTTCTTGCAACAGGCGCATAGGTATCGAAATAATCGATACCCTCTTTTTGCCTAAACCCTTTAGCTACTAATCTAGCTTTAAAGGTTTGGATAGTGCTGTCAGTGTGGTATTTTCTCCTAAATACCCACTTACACCCAATTGGCTTAGACCCTGGTGGGAGGTCTACCAATTCCCAAGTGTTATTGGAAAGAATGGAATCCATCTCATCATTGATGGCTTCTTTCCAAAATTCACTATCTCTCGATTGCATAGCTTCTCTATAAGTCTTAGGATCATCCTCAACGAGAAGTACAATAGGAATTTTCCTAATGACTTCCTCTCTATTTCGTTCTACCATGTAGAAAGAAATTCGTTGAGAATCTATCTCATCCACTACTAGACTTTTATGATTTTTAAGCCTTTGACTTCTTCTAGGTTCAAAGGGTTGCTTTACATTATTTCGAGAATTCTCCTCTTGAGAATAAACTTTGGATGTAGAAGCTTGAGAATTGTTCTCATATAACAAATTCTCCTTTAGAGATGTTGAAGCTTGAGAATTGTTATCACATAACATATTCTAAAAAAATTCAACTTCTCTAGATTCAATCACAACATTAGACTCTAAGTCTAATAGCCTATAAGCTTTACTATTGTTGGCATAACCAACAAAAGCACACTTTATGGCTCTTGAACCTAACTTTGTTCTATTAGGTTCGTTTTTCTTGCAATATGCAAGACACCCCTACACTTTGAAGTACCCTATGTTGGGTTTTCTTCCTTTCCACAACTCATATGGAGATATCTCATTTTTCTTCATCGGTATTCGATTAAGAATGTGACAAGCGGTTAAAAGCGCTTCACCCCATAAGTTGAAGTTCAACTTAGAAAACACCAACATAGAATTTATCATCTCTAGATAAGTCCTATTTTTCCTTTCGGCAACACCATTGTGTTGTGGTGTATAAGGTGCAGTGCACTCATGAATTATACCATTTTCTTCACAAAATGTATTGAATTCATTAGAGAAGTACTCTCCTTCTCTATCATTTCTTAGCACCTTAATCTTTTTTTATTTAGTTGATTTTCAACTTCTAATTTATACAATTTAAAAACATCCAAATTTTCATCTTTATGCTTTAAAAGAAACACATAGGTATGTCTACTAAAATCATATATAAGAGTAAGAAAATACCTTTTACCACCTCTAGTTAAAACACCATTTAATTCACAAAGATCACTATGGATTAAATCTAGTAAATTAGATGATCTTTCTACACTAGGAAATGGTTTCTTAATCATTTTAGCCTTAACACATGTTTCACATTTACCATAGTTTTTAATATTACATGCAATCATACCACATTTTACTACTCTTTTCATGGTTGAAAAACCTATATGCGATAGTCTAAGATGCCACAAAAATAAAGAATCATACTCAACAATATATGCGGAATTAGCATTTTTATTGATAACATTGAAAGTTACATCATTGGTGCACAATTTAACCATTCCCTCACAAGAGTACCCTTTTCCCAAGAATACATTTTATTTGGTAAGTATAAGTTTACCAGACTCAAAAACGGCTTTAATGCTGGGCTTCTACTCATTTCGGGAACATAAAGTACATTTTCTAATGTTACTTTCTTGCTGGAGGTGAAGTAGACTTCAATAGTACCTTTGCCAAGTACCTTGGATTTGCCCTCATTGCCCATTTGTATCTCATGGTTGCCCTTTGACTCTTCAAAGGTCTTGAACAATGATTTGTCATAGGTGACATGGACGGTGGCACATGTATCATACCACCACCCTTTCACCTTGCCTTGGACCGCATTCACCTCACTAAGGGTAGCAACTATGTTTTCCTCTTGAGTTGTGTTTACCTTAGGTCCTTGTTGGTCTTTTCTATGCCTACACTCTCTAGCATAGTGACCATTTTTCCCACACACAAAGCAACAGCGTTTCTCACCCTTAAACTTGTTTGGGTTGGTTTTTGGACCCAAAGGTTTCTCATTACCCTTTTTCCCTTTGTTTTTAGGATGTTTTGGTTGTGACACCACATTTTCTTTGGAAGTCTCTCCATTAGACCCCTCCACAAGTTTATCTCTACATATCGAATCCTCTTCGATTCGAATATGTTTTTGGATTTCCTCCAAAGAATAATCCTCATTTTTATGAAGGATTCTTTTCCTATAGCTCTTCCAAGTTGGTGGTAATTTAGCCACTATAGCACCAAATTGAAAGGCCTCGGGAAGCTCAATCTTTAATACTTTCAATTTGTTAACAATTATTTTCAATTCATGAATTTGAGGAAGAATAGGTTTATCACCAAAAAATTTGAAATCGAAGTATTGAAATATCAAAAACTTTTTGGTACCTTCCTATTCCGTCTTAAACTTTTTCTCAAGTGCATCCCATATCTCCTTGGCCGATTTGGTCTCGGTGTAGAGGTCATAGAGCCTATCAGATACGGCGTTGAGGATATGACCCCTACAAAGGAGATTGTCCTCCTCCCTCTTACTTATTTTCTCCACCTCCTCAGGAGTGTCTTTGTCGGATGGCTCGGCTAGAGGTGCCAAGGATGGCTCAAGGATGTAGGCTATCTTGAGTGTTGTCAAAAGGAATTTCACCTTGTCTTGCCACCTAGTGAAATTGGATCCATCAAACCCCTATCCAACCTCACTAGGTCTTGGTTCATGATCTTGATGGTCTCACCATCCATTGAAACAAACAAGGGATAAGCTTTTGAATGTTAGGAAAATATGTATTTTGCCTCAATGGAAATAATAATAAATTACAACTCTATGCAATATATTACAAATAAATAATGATTGATTAAAAAGAGTTACAACTCTATAACTGAAAATTACATATAAACAAAGAAAATGAAGAAGATGATGAAGGAGAAGAGAATAGTAAAATACAACTCTAAGTAAAAGGTTACAAATAAAGTAAAGTGTTTGAAACAAAAGAAAAGAAAAGATTACAACTCTTGAACAAGAAATACAAGTAAATGAAGAAGAGCAATATAAAGATAAAAAGCAATAGAATGAAAGAAAGGAACAAGATACAAAAGATAAACAACTCTCACTCACACTACCAAAGTGAAGAGTGTTGGGGATCACCAAGTTGAACAAGGTTTGAAACCTTTGTCCAAAAGCTTATTTCCCCTAACTCAAGCACTAAGGGATCTCTCACAGATTATAGGAAATGATATCTGGAATTATCAAGCCTCAAGGTGTTTCTAGCCAAGTGCTCTAATGGATAGAAATGTTGTGTCTTACAAGTGAACTATAGGCTCCTATTTATAGAGTTTAGAGACACCCTTTGAATTTTGAATTCCACCAACCCCCATGGCTGTTACCAATGTTTAATTGGATTAATATGGAATTAAAAATGAGATTTGGGAGTTATTTGGGTTTTTGAACCGTTCAACAAAGATTGAAAAAACTGAAAAATGGTCAATTTTTAGCCTGTGGCCGCGACCACTAGCCTCTGTCCCACAGGCCATGGCCACCGACCATTTTCAGCACTAAAAAATGTGTTGTTTTTCCAAACGGTTCCAAACTCTCCCAAATGATTTTGTAACTCCCAAAATACATTATTGGGGTTAAAATCATATCTCTAACAGCCATATCACATATGGCGTTATGAAATTCATCTCAATATTGTGTAACAACAAATTTACACAATAAAGGGTAATATTTGGAAGTTACAAATTTGTAACACCAAATATGTTACATTATTTGGATATATCTCATATATCTAAATATTGTAACTCTCTATTATATGTTACAATATGTGACACTCTTTGTCTCATTTATTTAGTCTAAATCATTATATTATAATATAATATAATATTACATTATATTATAAAATAATATAACAATTATGAGCCTCATAGAAAATTTGCTTATTGATTTCTTCATCATCGGGAATGCAGATTCTACCCTTAAATCCCAGCACCCCATCATCCGAGATATGGAACTCATGAACCAGTCTTTGCAGCCAATGGTCAATAAGTTGTCCTCCCTGAATAGCTTCCATAATTGTTGGCTGTACCGAGAGATTTGCTAACTTGCCAATACCTATTTCTAAATATAAATAGAGATGTCAGACTTTACCTCTTGTGGTTCTTCTCGCACTGACAACAAATTAACCATCGGCTGTCGACTCAAAGCATCTGCCACATTACTTGCTTTTCCCAGGTGGTAAAGGATGTCACAGTCATAATCATTAAATAATTCTAGCCATCAACGCTGCCTCGTATTTAATTCCTTTCGAGTGAAGAGATATGTTACGACCCAAAATTACTACTAAGCCTTAAGGGCCTCGATTAGTGTGCCAGGAGGGCATAAATGGAGGTTATGAGAATTAACGGTAAGAAAGCATGTTTATGGGTTTTGGATAAGCATGCGGGCCCTGCTTGGCTGGTAAGGGCATAATTGTAATTTTGGCCCATTAGGGCATACACGTGATTATTTGTGATAAACTGTTGAGACCACATTATTATGTAGATATATGTGTTTGAAGCTTTTGGCATGAGGTGATCCTAGGGTGCAAGTAGCGGAAAAGTCACAACGGGACCCGATACTTGACTCGGGGCGAGTCAAGGGGTATTTTGGGTATTAGACGGTTATTTGGGTTATCGGGTTATGGAAATAAATAGTTGGAGATATATTTGAGGTTAGGAAGCCTAGGTGGGAATATTGGGGAGTTTTTCCATTTTGCCCTCGGGGACGTTTTCGGTACCCCGAGTCTTGGGATTGACTTAAGTAACTAAGGATAGATAAAGAAAAGGAAGGAAAACGGTAGAAGATATCCTAAACTGACCTTCTTCCTCTCTCTCTTTTACTCTCAAGGGAACCACAGGAACAAAGGATTTTTTGGCTGGAAACTCATGAATTTGAGCTGGAATTTGTGGGGAGAATTTATGTGGCAATTTGAAGGTTCAACCAGGAATTTAGGTAAGTGCTGATTTGTGGTTTAGCTAATTAAATCCTATAGTTTTGAGCTGGATTCTAAGTGCTTTGGTTCTGAATTTTGAAGAGTAAATTGAGGCTAAGGATTTAGGAATTAGCTCAGCAATTGCTTGGTGGATTGGTTCTTCAGTGAAGGTAAGCTCTAATCTATGGTTTAGTGTTTGAGTTATGAGTTTCTTGATTGGTTAGTGTGTTCTTAAGCTTGTGGGTTTCAAAGAAAAAAATATTATTTTGATGAGTTTCTAGACTAGGTTTCTACTGGGTTATGCTGCTGAAATCATGTTAGAATGTTTGAGATAATTGGATTGTATCATTAGGATGAATTTGGATGGGTTTGAGTGAGGTTTGAGTGTTGAAAATGGTGATTTTTTTGGGTTCGAAGGGGTCGGGCCGCGTCATAGTTCTTGGTGCACCGCGGCCCTCTGAAGTAGATGAGTGCTGGGGAAGGAGGGTGGGCCGCGGCATGGGGAAGGCTGAGCCGCGGCCCGTGTCAGTTTCTGGGCGGGGCTGAGCTTCTATTTGGGACCATGCCGCGGCATGGGGGGCTTGAGTCGCGGCCCTTAAGGGTATTTTTGGCCTTTTGGAGTTTTTAAGCATGGGAACCTAACCTAGGGTGCTCGGGATCGATTCCACTACCGTGTTTGGTGGAATTCGATGTCCCGAAGCTAGAGCCCCATCCGGAAACCTTTAATCATTTATTATTGATGGAATCCTTTATCATGGTTGTGACTAGGTTTACGCTTGGGCTCGGGGCGGGATCGTGCTCGGGGGTCGTCTCTCTTCATCTAAGCACTTGGAATTAATGGTAAGAAAAACTGCACCCAGTTGTGAGTTAATAATGGGACTAAGGGCTCCCTACTCTTGTATACATTACGAAAGTTGGTATTATGCCATGTGAAAGTTGGTATTATGCCATGAGGATGGTAAACCAACAGCCTGAGGGTGCTGGGGTTTACATTGACGCACAGGGCGCGGCTCAGCCACTGGTAGCTGAGGACACCTTAATATTCACTGAGCTTGGTTTAAGCAGGCCAGAGTCAGTGGGACAAACAGAGGGTACATCCTAAGAGTCGACCCTGATTATTATGTGATTTGGTTATGGTTGTTAATTGTTGAACATGACATGCCGAATAGTTGGTTATTAGTTTGTGGATTTTTTGGTTATGTCTATGGACTACGTGATTAATGTGGTTTGCTAAGTGTATGAACATGCTTAAGGAATTATTTGATTGTTGTCATTGTTTGTGCTATGATATTATGTTTTCTTGCTGGGCCTTAGCTCACTGGTGCTATGTGGTGCAAGTAAAGGCAAGGGTGAGCTTGTTCAGCCTAGATTGGAGAGCTCTAGGGGCGGAATTTACATGATTAGCCACTCGACCGTCATGGTTGAGGGAGGAACAGGAACAGGAGGACCATAAATGTCTATTTTGTCCTTAGAGTGGCTAGTGGTTGTTTATACCTAGCAATTTTGTAAATTGTCCTTCAAACGTTATTTCTTTTGGGATCCCATGTACAAAATATTAATTTATATGAAATGTATCTTTTATGACCAAAACCTTTTAACCGTAGCTCATTAATGGTTTTAATGACACGTTTTCTACTAAATGACTTGATTAACAAGTCTTACACCTTTATAAATACACAGTGTAACGGTCTTGGTTACCCAGGGCGTTACAAAATATTTAAGGCTCTTGTGATCAGTATAAATATCACAATAGGATTTCGTATAATAGTGCCTCCAAATCTTAAGTGCAAACACCACCGCATCTAACACTACAAGAAAAAACAGTATTCATAACACTTAAAAACTGCTAACCGGGACTATTGATAGTACTTCTGAAAATGCTAACGTAGCCCATGTTATTAAAAGTCCAGTCTTTTCTATAACAGTTTTTGAATGTTATGTTCGGTGTTATCTTAAACTATTCAATAACACATTTTTAGGTGCTATAATATTCAAATAATAACATTTAGATAGAGTTTTTGATTATAAATTTGAAGTTTAATCTTGTACTTTTTTCATAACACTTTTCAACTGTTACATTTGATTATTTTGATAACATTTTTAGTTTATTATATTATATAAACCATAACGATTTTTTACGCTTATAATATGTTTTTAAATCATAAAATATAGCAATAAAATTTTAAATTTTATTTTGATAAGTATACTTATATGGTTTTTTTTTAATTAAAAGATTTTCATTATTGTATTTTGATAAAAAAAATTCAAAATTAATCATAAAATGTAATTCTCAATAGATTGATAAACCATAAGTATTACATTAAACAATAACTAATTCAAACCATGAATGTGTCTACTTCATGAGATCTTAGTTCTAACTTAAGTTTGAAAGCATAACATAATAAATTTTTATAATCTTGAACAATTTTTACTTCAAAAATGAAAAATAGAAACATTACAAGATACACAAAAGTAAACCATGCGTGAAACTTGCTCCATCCTTCAATTCATCATCCTTTGTGCACTTGTCTTTGTTGCGAGTCCATTTGTTTAGCTACAACAAAATTTAAATAAGTAATGCATCAACTTAAAGTTATAGTAAACTAAAAGAGTACATAAAAAACGTTAATTACCTAATTATAACTTTATCAGCTCGCTATGCAATTATACTACCTACAACATCTTCTATAGTAGACATAATTGTTGAAGGCCTCCACAGAAATGCATCATTCTTTCTCACAAGATCTATCCCCACTTTCATAGCACTAGGCCCAAGAGGAACATGGTGAACCTCATCCTTTGGGTCACTTGAGATAAAATAACCTTCTGCAATAATTTCTCCAGATCCAATCCAATCTAATATTTTGCATTTTGAGCCAAATGTGTGGTTCTTGACACTCTAACAATATATCAATATAACAAATTCAGCAGCAGTAAATGATTTTATATTGAATATTATATGTTTTAGATTTTATCATTTTCATATAATTAGTATCATAATTACTTGAGTGGAATGAACATGAGAATTTGATTGAACATTGACATTTGATTGCTCCTCGCTCTGAGTAGATGTATTCTATTTACAAGTAAGATAGAAAGACATGAATTCAACATCAAAATTAAAAAAAATACAAAAGTAAAGACTAACCAAAAAATTAAACATGAATCTTAGTTATTATTGCAATTCAGCCACATGAAAATATAGTTTCAGCATCAAAATACTTACTTGATTTTTCATTAAAGAAACAATGAGTTGCTCCATGTGTTGCATTTTGTCTTTCAAATCTTTACATTGACCTTCTATCTTCATCAAATGGTCATCTCTTTCTGACACAATTTGCAACTTTGACCGAGTAACTCCTCTTCCGAAAGCTCTCATGTATGAATTTTTTTCAAGAAATTCATCAATCAATCTTGCATAACCTTTCCGACTACTAGTGTGGGGTAGTTGCTTTGTCCGTATTTTTTTGAATTTCTCGCTTGTAGCCTAAGAATATAAAGTTAATAGAGACATTAAACTATAAATTTTAATCATAAATATATTTGGTTATAAGATGTTAAGAATAAAATACCTTAAACTCAGCACTATTTTTTTCCTTAACAAAACTTTTCCACTCATTCATAGATTTAATATTATTAGGCTTTAGTTTCAATCTTGCTTCTTCATTTGGTGCATTTTTTATTTTAGTAACTAGCCTTGATTTTGAAGCTCTCCAAAGATCTGCCATACTTTTGAATATATAGTTCTTTTGCCAATCTTTGTCAACCTTATATCTTGCCTAGTAAAATTAATAATAGGTTAGTATTAATGTAAATGAATTTCAACAAATTTCATGTTCAATGCATAAAACCTGAGTATATATACCTGAATAGATTTCCATAAGACCTCTCTCATTCCTAGAGGAATCTTCCTCCAATCTTTTATTGTTACTGGTACAATTTCTCTAACAAGTGCACCCAAAAATGAAGACAAAGATATTGATGTTGCACCTATTGGTTGTCCCTTTGAGTTAAACTTAACTTCCAAACGACCATCACTGTCTATTGCAATAGACTTCATTTTACTAGGGCCTCTAGTTCTCTTTTGGGTAATAGGTGCAACAACTTCTTCAGGTAGTTCTTGTTCGTCAGGCAAGGTTTCAACAATTGTTTCATTTGAGTTTTCTGGGATTTGTAGGCATTGTGATTTTCTTGTGGCTGTTGGTGAGATGGCATGGTCATTTGAAGGACTAATTTCTACTTCAACCACTCTTTTAATAGATCCCCTAGTGGCTGTCATTGAAGCTAAGAATGGAGAAATTAGGTCATTAGTAGGTGGTCTCACTATTTTTTCAAGAGAGTCTATTGGTTGTTCAACCTCAAATAGATTTTTAAGAGATCTCCTTGTCACAGGGGAGATGGGTACTTCTTCTTCATCAGAAGAGTCATTTCTTACAATCATTCTACGTGTATTTTTCTTTGGAGACACATCCTTAGTATATCTCTCTTCAACAACCTTATCCATTTCCAAATTTAGTCTAAAGCTCTTCCTCTTTTCATTGAGGAGTTTAACTAATTTTCCTGTAGGTATGTGTTTTGGCCTCTTTCCTTTTGTAGATGGAGGTGACATATCTTGTACTTGGCAAACTCTTTGACTAGTTTCTGATCAACCGTTTCTATAATTAGTAAGATTTTTGATGAGTTGCAAAAATCATATATAACAACAGATTATCAATTATCACAAAAAAAAAACATATAATAAAAGTCAGAAAGAAAGAAATAAACAGTCATTCTTGGCATCAAAGACATATGTTTTCAAGAGTTCTTTGCTAAAAATACACAAATAAGAAACAACCAATTAATGAGCTAAAGTATAAACTGAAATTTCCATTGATTACAACTTTGAATGTCAAGTGCAACATCTTCTACAATTTACAAAAAACACAACAATAATCAAACTAATATACCCTCACAATCATCTCTAACATATTGATCATCTTCCACTACATTATATAACCTAGATTCAGTAACTTCAGACATTATAGGCATGAATTCTTGCTCATCATAATTTTCCATGTCATAAAAACCTCTAGGGGGTGCCCTAATCACCACATACCAATTGGAAGAATCATGTTCTCTTGAGTAGAAGACTTGTTTAGCTTGTGAGGCTAAAATAAAAGGGTCTTTACCAACAGACCATTGACTTTGGTGTAGATTAACTAAAGTAAGACTATCCTCCACCCTAACACCGTTAGGGACATTTGCCCAATCACATTTGAAAATTGGAATCTGAACTATATAGTAATCTAACAAGATTATTGTAATGTCCCACTAATCTAGACTAATTGGACCATTATCGAAACTATACATAAAACTTACATTTTTACGAAAATACCATAATTTATTGAGTAACTTGAAAAAAATAAGAGTTATTTACAAATAAACAGAATACTAAGAAGGATTTTGGGATCCCATTGTCTTTAAAACAAAACATGGTTTAAAATAAAGGACATTACATCATAATGCGGAAAATACACATAAAAACCATAAAAACATAAAAGGAGACTATATCCTCGAATCGAATAACGCTCGGCCCCTTGACTCCATTCATCATCGATACACATCCTCCAAGCGTCACGAATCTTACCGCCTCTAAGCTTATTTTCCTGCACATAAACAGAAAGGAGTGAGCCTAATGCCCAGTAAGGAAAATCTAACACAAAGTCATATACATAATTTCATAAGAAAACATAAAGACTTAACATAATACATATAACATACACTTATTATAATGGCCATTATTACTTGGGGTCCCATAGACTAAACAAGCATATGCCCATGGGATTAGTGGGGTCCTACTAGTTAAGTAGGTCATATGCCCATAACCCATTTGGGGTCTTGTTAGTCATATGGGTCATATGCCCAAGCCTACAAACATACACATATATCATAACACTTTTAATAACATAAAACATATAGATAACATAATCACATAACATGTTGATTCTAGCCTATTTCCTTACCAAAGTTACCGGGATTATGGACTGAGTTGGGACTTTTGGAACACTCCTAAAACCATAAGAAAGAGTGAGTCTAAGAAAGGAGATGAAATGAAAGAGATGGAAAGACTAAACCATAAAAAAAACATACTTACCGACTTATATGCTTAAGAGCTTGGATTCCCTAACCAAAATAAGAATAAGGTTAGGGGACTGACTAGAAGGTTTTGAGAAAGGAAATAACATAAAATACAGAAAGGAACTATAGTTTTGGGTTTACCTCAAAGATTGCAAGATCAACCTAACCTCCACCGAAATTCTATAGAACTCACTTCCCAAAGTGTTTGATAAGCTTATGATGTTTAAGCTTATAGTTTTTCCCCAAACCAAGTGTCTACACTCTCACACTCACTTAACACTAGCAGCTTCTGAACTTAGAGCAAATGGTGAATAATGGTTGGGTACTAGGTCCTATTTATAGAGTTTGGGAATGAAAATATCTTGATTTTACTTGAATAAAAATAATGGCTTTTTAGGTGAAAATCATTTGAATAATCGTTCAGCAGAGGCTGAAGACTCGTTCAGAAGATGCTGGACTGTTGAAGGAGTTTGAATGGCTGAAGGGAAAAGAATTCAAATGTATTTGAAAACATGCTGGTGGAGGCGATATATCGCCCCCTATAGGCGATATATCGCCTGGACCTTTGTTCCCGAGGCGACCATGCATCGATTCGTGTTTTCCGTATCTACGTGCTGCGATATATCGCCCCCTATAGCTGCGATATATCGGCATACGCTGAATATTTAAACACGAATTTACACATTTTTAGCTGAGTTTGAATGGAGTAAACAGCCTTGACTAAGCCCTCAACGTGCTCAAAGCTGCTGACTGACCTTATAACATTCAAACTTTTACCCTTATTTAATTTAATCCTCAAAAATACTTAATCCTTAATTACCATTCAAAACATGTGCTTAAAATCCTATTGGTTGATGTCTAAACCTTATAATATAATAATATAATTCTTAATATCAGTCACATTAATCAAACCTTAGGTTATACTTAATATTCTTAAACTATAGGTTAAACTTAGAAAATCTATAAGTACTACTATGAGTGTCCAAATAACTCCCGGTCTGAACCAAAAATTCCATAGTAACAAAGATAACACTAAACATACTATAATACTACTAAACAATTAGCTAAGTAAAGTTCTTGGACTCTACAATTATCTCTCTTATAACCCCATAGTATGAAACTAAATTAGGAACTTGAGATACATCTTTGGCACTAGATCTACACATAGTTATAGCTTCAATTGAGACACCACTATTCTGTGTGGACTTCTCAATGTCATGTACATGGAATCTTTGACCATTGATAATATATCCAGTGTAAGGAGCAGCATGTTTTCTGGGTCCATATGCTAGCCATTTCAACAAATCAGTTTCATCACAAGTTGAGGAATGCATAGGAACCTATACAAATAATAGTATGACATTGTTAATTTTCTTAATGATATTTAAAACAACTGATATGAACCAGTTAGTTTGCATTAATTTACCTTTTCCTTCATCCATGTTGAAAAAGTTTGTATATGTTTCTTCCAAAGTAATCCACTATTTCTCTCATATATTTTGTTTGTTTTTTTCAACTCCTCTAAGTGAATCCTAATTTATAGGACCAATGAGTTAGTATTACTACATTTTTAATAAAAAAAAAAAAATAATTCTAATATCAGACACTTACTCTAGAAAAGGCTCCACAACAGATGTATTAACAGAATGTATCGATGTGCAATTTCTAACAACTCATCTGTCAATATAATTTCTTTCCTCCTAGAAATTGGATGACCTTCAAGTATCACATCATTTGACCACTCTTCATTTCGACCTTCTTTTGTGTTTAGTTCAATTGAATGGTCAGTGAATTCATTACAAAAGCTCACACACTCATCTGCAAGATAACACTCTGCAATACAACCTTCAGGCCTTGCTCGATTTCTGACATAATCTTTCAATATCTTCATGCGTCTATTAATCACACAATTGCTCATCATTAATAGAATGTTCACATAAACTAATAAGAATAAACAAAACAATTAAGTCTTAGTGATTCACCTCTCAAATGGATACATCCATCGAAATTGGACTGGTCCACATAGTCGTGCTTCTCGTCCGATATGAACCACTAAGTGAATCATGACATCAAAAAATGATGGTGGAAAGAATCTCTCTAGTAAGCATAAAGTTTCAATAACATCATTTTCTAATGTCATTATGCTTTCTCTATTAAGAACACGTTGACATATTCGATTAAAGAATGTGCATAATCTTATTATAGCATCTCTTGGACCCAATGGCATCAATCCTTTTATAGCCACCAGTAGTTATTGTTGCATCAAAATGTGGCAATCGTGTGACTTAAGGCCCATGAGCTTGCATTGTTCCATTGAAACAAAATTTCGAATATTTGAACTATATCCATCAGGTACTTTCAATGAGAACAACCTTTTACAAAATAATTCTTTCTCAAGCTTTGATAGTGTGTGTAAAGCTGCAGGAAGATAGGTTCTAGTCCCCTTCTCTTGTGGGTGTAATGCACTCCTAATATCCATATGTTGCAAATCCAAGCGAGCTTTTAGTCCATCTTTACTTTTTCCAGCAACATCTAGCAATGTATTACAGATGCTTTCACAAACATTTTTCTCTATGTGCATCACATCCAAATTGTGACGAACATACAATTCCTAAAAAAATTGCAAAAGAAATAACTAATGAAATTCCTCCAAAAACAATAATTTACACAAATTTTTTTTATAGTGGTAAGAATGTGCTAACCTTCCAATAAGGTAACTGAAAAAATATGGATCGTTTTGTCCACATTTCTTTTGAATCATTTTGTTTCCTATTCTTTGAAGTGGATTTTCCCCAAACATTCACAAAATCTTTAAGGAGTTCAGCAATTGTAGTCCCATTCATGATTCTTGGGGGATTTCCATGCTCAACTTCGTCATCAAACCAACTTCTTTTACTCCAAAATGGATGGTCTTCTTTAAGAAATTTCCGACGACCTCGATATGAAAACTTCCCACTATGTTTTAGCCACTCTGAATGAGTACCATAACCACAAAGGGGACAACTAAAACATCCCTTATTTTTACAACCATCAATATTTGTAGCCCCAAAACAAGTTGTAAGAATCAAATGTTTCTATTGTCTCTACATCATCATCTCTTGATAATTCTTCCCCATGATGAAACCAGATTTTGTATGTTGGATCAATCCCATAAATGACTAAGTGTTCATACAAAGTGTTAATACATTGGTGACTTAAGTTTCGACAAACTTTACATGGACACAATAACTTTTCTGGATAACCAGCTAGCTTTTCTGACATTTCTACAAAATTCTTAGCGCCTTCTCTATACTCATCCGAGGCTCTACAATTCAAAGACAAGTTCATATTTATAATATATTAGTAACAAATACAGTAAGTTACTAATTTTACTAAACTAGCACTAATTAAATCCCTAATTCTTATTACCTATTGAAGCGTAGCCAATTTTTATCCAACATGATCACCAATTTAGTTGTCCTGTTCTAACCAACAAAAAGAAATTTTTTGATAAGTCTATGTAATGGTAAATACAAAATTGTATCAACCAAAATATACTATATGATTTGATTTTTAAAATTACTTGATTTTGAGTTCAGAAATGAATTTAAGCTGTTTATTTAGTCTTATTGCTAAACTTGAGATAATTTTGGCATTTCCAATCCTCATCTCAAAGAAATATTATATATATTTATATATATATAAAGAGTATTGTCAGTTCAAGAATTTGATATCTATTTCAATATGGTAGTTTGAGGGAGCTTCTGATGAGGGAAATAAAGGAGTTAGTATATGGGATACATTTACAAAACAACCAGGTGAGAACTTCAAAAAAATTGTTCGATAACTTTTAAGTAATGCATAATTTCTTTTCTAAGCATTAGATGAAGATATATTGGTTGATGTTTGTCCAAGCCTCTTCCTTACTTCTATGGTATTTCGTTATTTTCTCTCATTTTCCTACTTCTAAGTTACATTCTTCATCACTCCTCTCTCCCGCCAAACATACAAACTTTTCTCATCAACCAAACACTTTTCCTCTCATCTTTTTTTTTTCATCCAAAACTACATTTCAATTCATATTGGTTTAACCCTGACTTAAGGGAGATCTTTTAAGGTTGTGTTTCAATCCTAGATCATGTACTTTCTCATTATCATTAATGATCTCTTTCTGGGTTGTTGTTTCTTCATAATCTAAATTCTAGTTTGTGTGTGTATTTTTTTATATCAAACTCATTTGAATTTTCCTCATTTCAAAACTGACCTCTCTTTGTATGTATAGTTTTGTTTTAAGGTATTCTGATAGACTTTATTTTTTTGCTACGGATTGTGATAGACTTGATTAAGTTTTGAGTATTGACCTTTAATGAATATCCGATCATAATGGGTTATGAAATTGGAAAGTCTTTTGTGGTGATCTTTTCTGTTTATTATTCTATCTTTGGTTAATTTATCTTTAACATGTTTGCTACAAATATTTTATAGAAAAAAATTCCCCGAGTTTTTCCTTATAGTCAAACGAAAAAGTTGCATATTAAACCAACCCAATAGTCCTAAGATTTTAATTTTAAGGTTAATCTTTGGTATTTGCAGGCATGGATTTTGTAGATTCAAAGAGGAAGAACAACTTTTCTGTCAGGATCTTTTTGGCTGCTTTCCTTATTAGTCTTTCAATTTTCTGGTTCAAGCAGTCACCAATTTTTAGTTCTCCCAACTTGGTATGTTTATGATTTTATATGCAAATCTAAGACTTGTCATTATAAACTTTGATTAAGTATTTATATTAAAATTTAAATAATAATAATAATAAAATGTCTTGTCACATAATTTGCATAACAATTGATCAAGTTAAGGTTTTCTTCTATGTCTAGTTCTCTAAACCAGAAGCTGGAGTAACACATGTGCTGGTAACTGGTGGAGCTGGCTATATAGGTTCTCATGCTTCACTAAGGCTGTTAAAGGACTCATACCGTGTAACCATAGTGGTATGGTATTTCGTTATTTTCTCTGTCTTATAGTTATACTTTTAAGTAATTCATAATTTCTTTTCTAAGCATTAGATGAAGACATCAAAAGCCTCTGAAGTTTCCTATTGATCCTACTTTCTGTGTTGCCTTGCTTCTAGGCAACTAAGGGATCTCTATACTAATACTAAACTCTTTGATGCCAAAGCACCTCCACACACATGAACCAAATAACCAATACACAAATACAACAAACAAATGACAAAACTCTGAAAAATTAAGGCAGAAACACAAACAAAGAAATACAGAGATCCTACATCCAATCCAAGGTTGGGAGTTTAGCTCCCTACTCTTTCCACTGTGAATGAAGAATAAAGAATTTTCTCTCAGCTCAAGGATTTTTTCAACATTTATTTTTTCGATGAAAGAGTAATAGCCTTTATTTTATATAGGCAAGTACATTACAAGTAAACAAATGGCTGACCAATGAGAAAATAACAGCTGTAACATAAGCCACAATGCCAATTCCAAAATTGGTCTCTTTCTAGGCATAGCAACTACCCTTTAAACTTTTAATAAGGGATGAGTATATGTCTAACATACACAGTTTTTTTTTAAGCAAAATAAACATGTTCACATGAAACTGAAAGATAGAGGAGCTCAAAAGGAGAAATGCCACTGAGTTGAAGGGTCACAATAAAATTGAATTTTTCTGTAATCTATTGAGTGAAATAGTGAGTAAAAAATAAATTATAGAATTGGTTAAGTTGATGCTAACTCTGGTCATAATACAAAGCAATAATAGAAATCAAAACATAGTATTTATATCAAATAATATCTCATAGAAATTCTTCTCTTCTGTTGTTCAGATGAGAAAGCTATTAGACCAAAAAGAGACACCTTTAAACAAATATACATATTATAGACCAAGCCATGCTAAGTGAAGCTAATTTCAGCAACAAAAATTAACAAGTTCTTCTATTATAGCTAACAAAATATAAGCAACAAAAATATAATTTTGGACTTTAGCTGAGAAGACTTTGATACCATATTATGAGGTCAGTTTTGTTTTCCCTTAGACCATTCAGATTGTGCTGTTTTCTATATCAGATTCTAAATCTCTAAAAGTAAAAACAGATAAAAAAAAAGTAAAAAACATCAAAAGCCTCTGAAGTTTCCTATTGATCCTACTTTCTGTGTTGCCTTGCTTCTAGGCAACTAAGGGAAAGAAACAAAAAATGAACAAATAATTCCTGCTGTACACTAAGCCATATGGTCCTACACACCTAGATCACTCACTGATAGTAACTATTTTTTTTCTATGAATTATTTTTGTATTTAGTATTGTTAATATGATTCTTCTTACAAGTTTTGTTCATACGATATTTCTATTTTATGAACTAAGGGAGGGAAAACTATTAGAACACAGGAGAAAAGTGAGGTATTTTATTTTTATTTTCTATATTTTTATGTTTGATATGCTATTTGTATTAAATTAATTGTTGTTGGAACTAAATCTGTTGATATGCTCTGTTTGTAAAATTAATTTTATTGGCTCTATTGTTCAGATAAACGTTTCTTAGGATTGGGATTCAGCTATTTTGTGTTCCTTTTTTGTTTAACTAGGAGTGTACGCGACTCTTGAGCTAAGGGATGGAGGATAAGACTCTTGTGTTCCTTTTTTGTTTTGATAAGTAAAGGTAGCCATGTTTTCCTATATCATATTTAAATGTGATTATTTGATTTTTATTTTTGCTGATTTTTCTACAATGTGATTAAATGTATTTTATTATTGTAATAACAAAGATGCAAAGTATAAAAGGAGTTGTTTTAAGCAGTTATGGATTATGGTTTTAGTTCACCTTAAGATTTTTCAAGTTCACTTTGTATTTAGTTGATTGATGACTAAATTTCTATGGTTTCGATTTTCCCCACATGGGTTTCGATTCTACTTTCAAATTTCTATGGTTTTTGAAGTTTATTAGATATACATCAAATAACTAACAGAAAATCAGAAAACATTCCAGCCATATTTATTAACCAACCATCAATCATTATCAATTCAAAATATTCAATCAACACACAAGTTTTCGTCCTTATCTCGCCGCAGCACACAAATTTCTCAGAACCTACTTCACTAATACACACAAGTTCTCAACCTTCCGTTATCACCGCAGCACACAATAATAATAATCTCAGAACCTACTTCACTATGGATGAATATCTAAGATATTCAAACTCCTCTAACATTTGCAAAGTATTTTAACAAAAATAAAAGAAAACATATCTCTTGCAAACTGCTGCAAATAAAGTTCCCTCCAATTCTGAATTTCTGAAAGAGTTAAAGAAATTTAGAAACTTGTGTAGAGAACCCAATAAATCAAAAAGTCATGTCACAATTATCTCATATTGAAAGAACAACATGCTTATAAGATCAAAATAAAAATTACATGAACAAAGACATAGATATTATTTACATACTCAAATGATCATTGATTAAAAAATATAATAACCTCCTTTAGTTCAGCTCTTATTCTGTTTTTTTTTTTGAACAAAGAAAACTAAACCATCTTATAGATTTCAATGCTCAGAAACCACTGTCTCTGTGATCACTCATTCTATGATATTTCGGATGTTGGTAGCTAAGTCAACAAATTATACATAGTAAACAAATTATACATAGTAGCTAAATAAATTTCTAAAATGTCCTTGTCCCCTCCACTACTATATGCATATCTACTCATCTTTGAACTTGTACTAATGAAAGCTGGTTTTTTCTCCTGTGCAGGTCATTCTGAGTCCTTTGGTTGATAGCTTTAAACTTATTAGAAGCTTCACTAATGGTTTTTCTCTTGTAATACAAAATTTACAAGACATGTAATATGTCTTGATGATAAACTTTTGAGTTTGGTGAGATGAGAAGATGATTAATTGTAAGGCTAATGTGGTATTTTCTATACAACGGTTGACTTTACCTTAATTGGATCTCTCTCTCTCTATATATAATTTAACTTGTGGTATAATTATTGGTAGACAAAAGTTTCATTTAAAGCCACGTGGGGCAAGATTTGTTATCACAAATGGCATACATTCACTGACTTTTAATCTAAGGTCTTCAGTAAAAAATAAATAAAAATTAGGAGATTATATTAAGATTAGCCAACTTGAATACTAATTAAGTTAGATATTCCAACAATGTGATCTGGGACACATTGTTATATTGACATTTGGTCAATGTTTCTTTGAGGTGAAGACTCACTATTTCATCACTGAATGTGGTCCGTTAAATATTCATGACAATTTCTTTATTTTATTTTCCTTCCGTAACTCATTGTCAACTATGTTTGTTGATTTTTATTTATTATTTTTTTGGTAGGAATTGCATCAGTTCTTTACAATCCTAATCATACTATTACCTACAAAATAAATTGAGGAAAAAAATACCAGTTTTAGTTTCGAAAGGAAATTAAAACCGAACAATTCGAGAAATTGACGTAGTTAGTTCTCCTATTCTCACATTTACATCATATTCATGTATTTCTATAAATTTGTTTAAACCTACTTTTCTTAGGTTCATTTTCTAATAATCCAAACAAATTAGGAAGAACAAAATTGGGATAAAAACCCTTACGATTGACTAATAAATGAGCGCAAGGCCAGCCACAATCGGAAGAGAGTGAAAGAGACTCCTCGTCGCTGAGGCGATCGGTGAACACAAAATATAATATCAGGCAGGAGACGCAACTACTGTCCAGGCGGAGAGGCAGAGAGACGCGACTCTGGAGCGAGTCTTCGTGAGGCAGAGACTTCGGTGAGGGTGGAGAAACTTCGGTGAGGGCGGAGAGACTTTGTGAGGGCGGAGGCAGAGATGAGTTGAGGGCGGAGAGACTTCGTGAGGGCGGTGAGGCAGAGATGAGTTGAGGGCGGAGAGGGCGGAGAGGGCTTCATGAGTGAGAGATGGAGGCTGAGAGAAAGGGTAACTTAGAGAAAGGCTTGAGAAAATCTGAGAGAAAGGGAATTTTGGCATAAATTCATTTTGCCGCCTGGGATTTTAGTCATATGGCGCCAAATATTTTAATCCCCACTATTCATCAGTTCCGTGTTTTTTAATCCCCCATTAATAATAGCACTTTTAAAAATATGCTATTCTTTAATGTAATGTATACTCAATATTGTTGTAGTGTAACTCCAGGTCGTGCGTGGGGTAATTCTTCAATTTTTGGGAGGCATATGCTATACCTTTTCTATTATGCATTAATACTGCCCCAACCTTTGTCCTAACGTATCACTGTAAATGGAATATCCCTCTATGCCATTAGGGATAGTCAATACTGGAGCAAATGTCAGCCTTTTCTTAAGCTCTTGAAACCCTTGTTCACACTTGTCTGTCCATTAAAATTTAATGTCCTTACGAGTAAGAGTAGTCATTTGTATGGCTATTTTGGAAAAGCCTTCCACAAATCGCCTATAACAACATGCTAACCCGAGGAATCATCTAACATCATGTGTGTTCTTTAAGGGTTTCTACAGATTCACAACTTCAATCTTGGTGGATCTACTAAAATTCCATCTCCTGACACCATGTGTCTAAGAAAACTTACTTTCTCCAACCAAAATTCACACTTTGAGAACTTTACATACAACTTCTTCTCTTGTAGCTGTTCCAAACCAAGTTCTAAGTATACTGCATGCTCCTCCTTACTCCATGTATTATAAGGATGTCATCTATGAATATGACAACAAATTTATCTAAGTACTCACTGAACACCCTATTCATTAAGTCTATAAACACTGCAGGTGCATTGGTGAGTCCAAAGGACATCATTATGAACTCATAGTGATCATAACACGTTCGAAAAACCATCTTCAAAATGTCTGACTCTTTCATCTTCAGCTGGTGATAACCTGATAGTAGATCGATCTTAGAGAATAAGGATGTTCCTTGTAATTGATCGAATAAATCTATGATTCTGGGTAAAGGATAGAGATTCTTGATTGTCACCTTGTTCAGCTCCTGATAATCAATACACATTCTCATGGAATCGTCTTTATTTTTCTCAAACAGAACTGGGGCTCCCCACAGAGAATGGCTTGGTATAATTAACTTCTTGTCTTACAATTCTTGTAATTGCACTTGTAGTTCTTTGAGTTCTCATGGTTCTATATGGTACGTTTCTTTTGAAATCAATGTCGTACTTGGAATTAGCTCTATCTCGAATAAAACCTCTCGATTTGGTGGTGTCTGTGGAAGATCCTCGAGAAATACTTTAGGCAATTTTCATACCACTGATATGTTGCTCGGTTGCAACTTTGTCTATATCTTTCTGTCCACAATATTTGTAAGGTATCCAATGCATTTGTCATTCAAGATCTTTCTCGCCTTCAATGCCGAGATCAATGGCCACTTCTTTTCTCAAAATGTGCCCTTGAATTCAAACAACTGCTTGCCTACCGGAGTAAATACTACCTTTTTGTGCTTGCCATTGACAACGACCCCATTCTTGGTCAAGCAATCCATACAAAATATGACTTCATATTCATGTAAATCCAAGACAAACATGTCAACTGTTAGTTCACATCCTTTTACCCATATTGGTACGGCTCGAACCCATGACGGCACCAGCATATCCTTTCTCGAAGGTAAGGATACTTCATACAGATTAGACATAGGCTTATGCCTTTAATCTATTTTCTTCACAAAAGAAGTAGATATGAAAGAATGTGATGCACTAGTGTCCATCAATGCATAAGCTGAAGTTTGGGCATTATGAATCTGACTTGCAACAATTTTTTGATGATCCAACTCCCTTATCGCCTGAGCAAAGACCCGGGGCGCAACTCTAATTTGCTTATGTTGAACTTGGTCAACCTCTAGCAAAATGTTCGAGCCCTCCGCATGTAAAACAAGCCTTGGAATTGCAGTAGCATAGATGACGTTGGTTGCATTTAGTACAAATAGGCCAATTTTCAAATCACATCTTGGTCGCTTGCTAGAGTTTGACCCCTAATTGGGAGGTCCTACCTTCCTTTTGTTGTTAGTTCTTGAACCACCTTGTCTATTCCCCCTTCCATAACTGTGGCTGAACCTGGGAGTGAATCTTCCTTGGTCCATTTCTATTCGCCTAAAATTGTCCCTGACTTGTTGGAATATATTTTTTCTCCTTAACCCTTTGGGGCTCATTTTTCTCCTCTTCAACCCACGACTCTTGGCAGATTGCTAGCTCCACATCCAGTTCATAGGATTCCAGGCCTAATCTCTTGGTATCAACGAATTTCATATTTTCCCCTCTTAAACCCCTCGTAAACTTCCTAACTTTGTTTACCTCGGTACATATTCAATCCGGCGCGAACCTCGACAATTGGTCAAACTTTTGAACATATTCTTGCACACTCAATGTTCCCTGCTTCATATTAGAGAATTCCACTACTTTGTAGTCTACCATAACTCTGTTATAATATTTTGAGTTAAATAACAGCAACAATTCTGGCCACTCCATTTCTGCTGCATTATGATTCATCATGGCTGCATCCCACCAAATATGAGCACCATTCCTCAACAAATATACCGCACACACTACCTTTTCTCATTTGGTAACCTCTATGAATTCAAAAATTTGTTTCAGAATACTTATCCATTCTTCAGCCTCCATTTGGTTGGTAGTCCTTTAAAAAACTGGTGGGTTATGTTTCCCGAACCTTTCCAAGATATGTTTTGGAGGTTTTGGCTAACTCCGTTACCATGTTTAGCCTCGGCCTGTGGTTCAAGGTTTTGTGCCTTGATAGTAGATGGTACTTGGTTGTTTTGAACATTAACGGGTGCTGATGGAAGTCGCTTCAGCAGAGTTTGGAACATTTCTGCCTAACAAGTTTCACGATGATCCTATTATTTTATATCTTTTTTTCGTAGAGTTTTATGCTCTTCTAGAGCTCTTGTACTTGTTCATCCAATGTGTGTTAAGTTCGTTGTGCCCTAGTTGTAGGCACCATATTCGTTTCCACGTAAAATCCTCTTTAGTAAAATAATGACAAGGAATTAGTAACGACATAAATAGTTACTTAATATAAAATCAAGTACACCAAACATATCCACATAACACAAAAATCAACAAATAAACCAGAAATAATACTTTACTGCATATAATCATTACTTTATACAATTTTCAAAATTGGGCTCGGTTATCCTATGGGACTTACAAAATTAGCCCTATGGTATTAGTTAGTTGAACTTAGTTATCCTAATGGATTTACGAAACTTAGCTCTAACATGTGGGTTCTTTAAACTGCTAATCAAAATATACAAATATATATAGTCACTACCCAAAAGTACATAGTCTATGTATGTACTGAGACTATGATCCCTATGTCGGAATTAGTCTTCTCATCCATATCTCTTTCCATATCTTCCTCTGAATCCTTCTTAGGGTCTTCATTCATCGCCTCCCTGTCTTGAGCCACTATTGTGACTGCATGCTCGACAACAACCTCCTGGGCTACCTTTTAGATTGCTTGACGATTGCATGCCACCATCTCCCTTTGTTATTCCAGATACCATGGTGATGAGTCATTAAGTGGCCCAAAAGTGAACTCAATCAAAATCTCAAATTCTCTCCATGAGATGGTATTCGGCTCCTCATGACAGAACCGGAACCACCAAAAAGCCTGGCCTAGCAGATACAAACTAACTAGTCTCACCCGAAACTGAGCAAAAATACAACCCTCACTAAGAATGTGGTCAATCCTATATGTCCAAGCCAACACATTGGATAGGTTTTGATCAGCTCCTATGGCTCCAGTACCATCCTTTTGGAAGGTCTTATAAACGATAATCCTTTGCTCTAGAGTGTATACTACAGGTGGGCCAACTATCTGAGGATGTATTACCTCAGGTTGGTCCACCATCTCAACATACAATTTATAGAAATAAGGTGAGTAACAAGAAATGAACCAACTAATATAAATTTAAAGGCAACACTTACAACGAGTGCCAGTATACCTTGCGGATCTACAGAATCAGCTCAACTCGAGCTCTGATACCACTTGTCACGACCCAAAATATTTTGCAAAAATTAAACCATTTTTAACATTAAAAAGGTATCAAAATCCATATAAAAACTGTTAAGCGTAATGTGTGCACGCACTAAATATATTTACATTAAAACTTAAAAGTGCTGTAGCAACAAAAATAAATTAAACATAATTAAAATTGACATTTCAAAAGTGCATACTCCCTAGAGGTCGGGCTATATGTACACTTTCGCTAGCAAACCCCAATGCTTACTACCCTAGCTTTTTCTTTGCCCTTACCTACAACATGAACAACTAAGTAAATTAAAATGCTTAGGAAATCAATCTGGCAACATAGAGTAGAAAACCACAACAAGAAATAATGACCTAGTCATTGTCCGCACAACAGATATGTTACCACACTTATGGTTCCATATAAATTAATAACTCCATTTTAGTGTCGTTTTAGAATGTGTTATTGTGGTAATCTTGAGTCTATATGTTTGTTTTGTGCAAGATTACGCTTTTGTTTGTCTTTGTTGTAGGTCAGTGCATTGAATCATGAGTTAAATGCTAAAAGAAGAGGAAATGGTGGAAAAATGGAGCTTTTGGTTGTTATTTGACTCAAATTGGTGCTAAGGATGAATTATATAAGTTTTTGATGAAGGAAGGGTGTAAAAAGGTTAAAATCTGGAAAAAAAAATTAGAGTCGCGACATGGGCTTAAGGGTTGCGACTCTAGCAAATTCAGAGACTGAAGGGTTGCTGAAAGGAATTAGAGTCGTGACTTGGTCAATAGAGTCGTGGTGCTAGAAGAAGTTAGAAGCAATTCCAGGAGGTCCATGGAGAGGCAGGCAACGACTTGGGTTTAGAGGGTCGCGGTGCATGGAGGGCAAACTAGATTTTGAAGAGCTTTAAAAAGACACAGGCCGCGACCTAGGAAAGGCCAAGTCGAGGCCTGCCTAAGAAAAAAGAGGAAACCGTATGTTTTAGTATAAATTCATACTTTTGGGTTTAATTAGGTTTCAGGTCATATTTTAATTACGAGTTTAGAGATTAAATTTGATTTTGAGATTAGCTTTTCTGCACTTTGATATTTTTTATTTCTTCATCAAGTATTTGAATTTTATGTTTATGAATAATTATTTTGTTGTTTTAGTCATATCTAATATGAACTAAACACTTCTATCTAGGGTTTAATGTAGTCACTTGGATTTCTATTTAATCTTATTATGATGTTCTATTGATTCTTCTTCTTTATTCTAATCTATATAATGTTTGCTTAATGCTAGTAAATACTTGATCAATATTTGCTTGGTTTATGATTTTGATTCAAAATTCGAAAGATGAGAATTGAATATGCTATCATTATATAGACATAGGTTACATATTGGGCGAAAGTACCTGTAGGCTTGTGTTGTAATTAGGTTTCTATGCTTAATGCCTGCTATATGTGTAAGTTTATCATAGAGATGTAGAAAACCTACACATAGGTTGAGATCTTATATCTTGAAAAAGAATAGGAATCGATTTATGTTAAACTGCTATTAGAATAGGAAGAAAGAAATTTTGAACTGATTAATAAAATTAATAGAATGAAAATTTGATGAAGTTAATACCCTAGGTTTTTATTTTTTGAATCAATCTTTATTTTTTCAAAGTTTATTTTAATTTTAAGTCTTAATTTAAAAATCACTCTATTTTCAATAGCCAAATAGAAATTTAAAAGCATTGATTTGAAATTGGTTGATAGTCCTTGTGGGAACGATACTTTATTTACTATCTATATTACTTGAATCGATTACGTATACTTGCATATCATATTTGCACGATCAAGTTTTTGGCGCCGTTGCTGGGGACTTAATAAACAATATCAAAATTAATTGTATTTTTTTCAAATTTGGTTTTTATATTTTATACTCACTTCGATCAAGGCCGTATTTTGTTTTAGGAAATATTGGTATATGCGGGGATGTAGACAAAAGGAGCTCATACCGGTAGATCTTGAAATTGAAAGAACGTGCAGAAAGAAAAGAAAGATAAAGAAAAGGTTGGATTTTTCCATGGATGCAAATCAAGCGAATGTAGTAAATCATGACGGGAAAGATGTTGAAGGGGCAGTGGCTGCTGAGGTCCCTGCTGATAAAGGGGCTAGAAGTTTAAGAGATTATGTACTCCCAATTGTTACAGGAGTGCATTCATGCATCAGACCTCAAACAATTGCTGCGAATAATTTTGAGATTATGTCAGAAATTCTGCAAATGGTCCAATCTACTGTTCTGTTTGGAAGCTTGCCTACAGAAGACCCTAACTTACACATTGCTAATTTCTTAGAGCTTTGTGCGACCTTTAAGATGAATGGGGTGAGCGATGACGCAATAAGGTTGAGGTTGTTTCCATTTTCACTAAGGGACTGAGCAAAGAGTTTGTTGATTTCCCTACACACTAACTCTATTAACAAATGGGAGGAGCTCGCTCAAAAGTTCCTTGCAAAATTCTTTCCTTCATCCAAGGCTACACGGTTGAGAGGGGAGATTAATAATTTCTATCACACGGAGAGAGAGTTACTTTATGATGCATGGGAGAGATTTAAAGAGTTTTTAAGAAAGAGCCCTCATCAAAATATAAGACTAATTTGAGTTGCAGCGCTACTTCAGGCTCCGACATAATGAATTAGGGGCTAACCTGAGAATTTTTCTTTCCTCATTTTTGATTCACCATCTTGATCCGTATCATTTTAAGTAGTATGAGGTGTCATGTAAGTTTCTTTCTCTTTAGCTTTTTTTTAAACATTGGGGACAATGTTTAGGTTAAGTTTGGGGTAAGGGATTTATTATTTTGTATATGTTATGTTATTTTATTTGTGTGTGTTGTGTTTGTTATGTTTTGTCTAGGTTGTTTAGAGTGTTAGTTGAATAAAGTTGACAATGATTAGCCAATGATAATATGATTGAATGATGTGTTGTATAAATTGAATGAGAATGAAGCTATAAAAATTAGTGTGCTTGGTTGAATAGTTCTTTCCATTTTTACTTTGTCTACTTAAATAATTGAGAGCATAATCATGATTTTTAATAAATCTTGTGTAATTGAAGAAATTTTATGCTTGATGAATGATGAAAAGAAAAATTATGAAAATGTTGTTATCCTAGAACTTGTTTGCTTGCTATTTGAGACGAAATCCTAGATGATGCATGCTTAGGAAGATGTTCTAGGAAATTCTTTGGAACATTTGAGACTTTTAAGCCAACCTTGATTTATTAATTCCTTAGTTACCCAAATATGAGCCTGTTTACCCTAAAAACGGCTACAGATGATGTGGCGAGGATTTCTCACACGTGGTTGACACGTGGCCAAAGTACTGCTCGACTATCGACCAGAAGCACATTGCTTCGTCAGGGTTTACCTTTAAGATACGACCAGGCTGGTCATATAACTTGACTTGTTTCCTTCTTAAACTGTAATTTTGTAATTAATACATTGAATATTTCCTCATTATGACCTTGATACGCAGTTATTAAGGAAAGATATGGCCAGTTGGCCCATGTTGTAACGCCCTGGCTACCCCAGAACAGTTACGGTGAACGGTGGACCGGAAATTTGACTCGCTACCTGAGTCCTTTGGTCAAAAACGTGCTCTAAGTGTAATTAACAGGTTAAGGCATAAAACCAATAAAAAGGAAATGGAGATTTTTATTACAAACTGCTCTGCAGAGCTAAACAAAACATTTACAAGTGGTTCTCAGTACAAAATGGTCATTACTGTTTTAAATTTACAATCCCGCCGACCTAAGCGGCAAAAATAGGGTAAACCCCCTAGTTCCTCTGAGAACTCCTCGGCCGTGGTGGTCAAGCGGCCGCATATGTACACATCACCACATCAACTCTCCACTCAAGGCTAGGTGAGCTTTTCTTTCCCTTTACCTGCACCACATAGCACCCATGAGCCAAAGCCCAGCAAGAAAACATAATACTTTTCATAAACATTATCAAATGATTACCATTATAATCATACTAAGCATAAAGCTTTCAAGAAAATGAGTGATCATCACATGATTCAAGAGGGAGAGTGACTGCTAGGTAAGCCACTAGCCTCCAAGTGCTTATTTCATTCATCGACCCTCGAGGTCGGTTAGGCATTAATGCTCTTTGAGCCATTCAATGCTAATGGTCGATTAGATCTAATCTCCGTTGGCTTGCGTGAACCACGCTAAGACCGTTCTGGCTAATAAGTTAGCGCTAAGTGACCAGTGTTCAATATCACTGCCGAACTTGACTAATCAGTCACAGCTTCACAGCTGATACTAACACCTTTGCCAATTCTGAGTGACCAGTGTCCAGTATCACTGCCGAACTTGACTAATCAGTCACAGCTTCACAGCTGATACCAACACCTTTGCCAATTCTGACCAACGAGTCAGTGCAACGTGACCAGTGCCCAGTACCACTGCCGAACCTGACTAGTCAGTCACAGCTTCACCGTTGATACTAGCACCTTTGCCAAACCTGACTAATAAGTCAGTGCTATGCACAAGTGAGCAACATATGCTCAACATTCTATATTCAATCCATGTCCACATTACACAACCAACATGCCTCACGAATATCCATGCATGTCACACTTGGGGTGCAGTTTTCTTACCTCTGGTTCGAGCAAGAATGAATAAAAGAACAACCCTGAGAACGATCGACCTTTTAGTCCTTTAGCAGTTACCTGGTCATAACCAAATTATGGGATTCCATCAATAAAATGAATAATAAAAAGTTCCCAAACCAAAACCTAACCTCCGGGACATCAAACACTACTCAACCGGGTAGTAGGTTCAACCCCGAGGCCTTAGGTTTGAATTCCCATGCTAAAAACACTATTCTGGCCAAAATGCCCTGTTGGGCCATGGCTCACCAGAGCCATGCCGCGGATCACCCTCCTGACAGAGGCGTTCCCACCTCTGAAGCCCTCTTAGGCCGCGGCACACCCTAGACAGGCCGCGGCTCATTACGCATTTCAACCCAAAAATCAGCACGCACCAGCAAACTCCCCTGCGTTTTCCCTCTCAAACCAGTCCTTCAAACCAACTCAAAACCTCTTCCTAACACCCATTTAAACCTCCAAACATCACCCATAACTCCCCCTCATCATAACCCAAGTAAAACACCACAAAAACTCCCCTTGATTCCAACTTTCCACACTTAAATCTAGAGCTGAAAACTTAAAACGGAAACAGAGTATAACCAGAAAAATAATGGATAAAACTCACCTCAAGTTCAAAACCAAACCCTCTTCAATGGCTGAGCTATGTCTACAACCTCAACCTTCAAGTTCCCTAGCTTAATTCCACACCTTGAGCTCAAAACTCCAAAGAGGAAGAAGAGAGAGGTGATTGTACGGGAAGGATGAAGTAAACTCTGTTTTTGGTTCTGTTTTACAGCCATCTAAAACCATGTATATCCAAATCCCAAATGACCAATATACCCCTAGGTCTAATAAAGCTTCTAAAACCACTTCAAGGGTAATTTTGGCATTTTCCACCTATTCCGTTAATCATAATTAACGCTTCCCAATTCCCGCTAATCTCAATATTCTCAAACACCAATATTTCACATCCCGTTACCCTTTAATGCCTGGTAACACTCTAATCATTAAAACACCCCGAGACTCACCCCGAGCCTCGAGCTTAAGCCTGTTATGACCAAACCGATAATTAGCATTCCTTGATCGTCTCATGCCAAATGGCTCGAACAAACCCACATCATAATGTGGTCTCAAGATATATCACCAACATGCGTACAAATAATCAATTTACCCTCAACGGGCCAAATTACCATCACACCCCTGTAATAAGAAATATGGACACACATGCATGCATTTCGCATCATATCATAATATAATCAACATATACATGCATTTTATCAATTAATAACATAATTAAGCAAGTATGGCCCTCCCGGCCTACTGTTCACGCCGTTAAACACAACGGAGAATTCGGGGCATTACACATGTAACCCTCCTTGGGCCTATAAATATGCATGAAATAGCTCAAGGAAGGGACTTTTTGATCCCTGAGTCTTTTTGCTAAGATAGAGAAAAATAGAGAGCTATAGTGCAATTATCCATCGTTTTATTGTATTTCTTCCAAGGTTTGTGAAACTCAAGAACCCTAGTTCCTTGATCACTGCTTTGAGATCCAATCTTAATAATAGGACTAAGTGGACGTAGGTCATTACCATCGTTTGGGGCAAACCACTATAAATCCTTGGTGTTTTCTTCTCTTCTATTAGATTATCTTTCTTACTTGCTGTTTTATCTTTTGTCGTATATTTGACTCCGTGTCGTTGGATAAATCATGGGTCAACATTCTGGTGCTTTCATTGGGAGTTGAACTCAAGACTGTGAAAAGATCTAATGGCGAAAACATCCAAGAAGACTGGACAGGCTGCTGGCGCGGCACCATCCCAACCTCCTCCCCCAAATGTGGCTGAGAATGAACCACATTTGGAGTTCGATGAGGAGGAATTAGATTTTGAAACACTGAGGGCAATGCTAGGAGTGTTGCAAGATGAGTTGGCTAATTCGAGGGCCAATCAGGAGAATGCTATGAAGACAATGGCGCTGCAGCAAAGAGAAATAGAACGCCAACCCCAATAGCTAAGTGAGCGGCGGGTGGAAATGGATCGGCGGTAGAGGGATGGCCCCCCTTGAAGCAGCCATTCAACTGGCTAGGGGTCAAGCTATACCAGCCTCCCAGCCACCAAACTCACCACCTCAAAGAGGTCCCAATCCAAGCCCTCCGCTCCAGCCAGCAAGCCCTCAAAGGCCAGAGTAGCCACCTATGGCTAAGTATGATGTTCTGCCTAGGGATCCTGAGCAGCAGCCTCCAACCCAGGCTGGTCGAAGTAATCCCCAACGCCCGAGGCAGAATAGGGTTGGGCAACTGCCCCATAGCCCTAAATGCCCCAGGGGACAAAGAGCCAAATCCACCGAGCAGGGGGCAGCGTCCTTCTGCCAACAGGAGGAACATCGAGTCAGGCTCTGCGGTCAGGGCCCCCCCACAGGATAACAATGCACGGGGACCTAACGACCAGCGCAGGCCTCCCCCTGATGCTCGAAAAATGCCAGCCCGAGGAGGAAATAGCGTGAACAGCTAGTCACGCCATAGTCAGCCACAATTCAGAGATGGCCATGACTATAATGAAGCTGATTCCGGCAAAGGAAATGCTGGCTGGAGAAAGGAAGAAAGAGGTGGAGGCAGAAGCCCCCCACCTAGAGAGAATAGGCCAGTTAGCCACAATGTTGGGGGGAAACCTAGGCAGCCGAACGTCTTTAGTCGGCTAGGAGCTAGTGAACAGAGACGTAGAGACGATGATCTAAGGGATGTACTTAACGACCACCGTGAGAGGCACGACGAGTACGCTCCCCCAGCAGTCCCATAAGCTGTTCAGGCTCAGATTGATGCCTTGAACCAGGCGGTACATCAACTGGTCGGGGGACGAATGTCCCATATTGAGTACGATAGGAGGAGGGGCACCCCCTTTGTACAGAGGATTGCTGCGACCGAAACCCCCAGTAAGTTCAAGATGCCTACCTTGCCAAATTTCGACAGGTACGGAGACCCAGTAGCTCATGTTAATAAGTTTGAGAAACAAATGGACATACAAAAAGTGTCGGAAGATGCCCGCTGCCGGATCTTCCCTGCGACATTTTCTGACACCGCTCAAGAGTGGTTATTCAATTCCCTCCCGCTAGTATAGTATCTTGGGAGATGTTCGTGAAGGAATTTTACGGACAGTTCTACGCGGGTCGCGTACACCCCACTGAGGCCAACTAGCTGGTGAGATACACCAGAAAGAGGGAGAGCCCTTGAAAGAATATGTCCAACGCTTCATGCGAGCGGCAGCTGGAGCCAAGAAAATGGGCGATGAGGGTAAGATGATGGCTCTAACTGCTGGGGTTAGGCGCCATTCACCCCTCTGGAGTAGCCTCCGAAAGAATGGGGTAAGATGTACCCAAGAGCTTTTGGATCGGGCTGATCGATACATCAAGCTCGAAGACGCAATTGCCAACGAAGGGAAATTGCCCACAAAAGACAAAGGGCCTAAGGAAGAACTCGCCAAAGCCGCCAATGGGTCAGAAAAGCCCAATGGCAAAGGCAAGGGCAACGAGAATGGCAATGGTAGGAACGGTAGAAAATAGGAGAACAATGAATCCTCAGCTTCTGACAAAGGCAATCGATACGAGCCGAGATTCACCAACTACACGACCCTTGTCGAAAGCCGAGCTGAGGTCTACCAGGCGACCAGCTTAAGCGTGCCTTACAAATGATCCGCTATAAGGAAAGATATCTCCAAGAGAGATACGACAAAGTTCTGTCGTTTTCACAACGACTACGGGCACGACATCAATGAATGTAACCAGTTGAAAGACGAGATTGAGTTCCTGATCAGGTAGGGACATTTAAGAAGATATGTGCGAGCCGCGAAAGGGTCTCAGTGAGAGGCTCAAGGTGGCAACGAGCAGGCGCCTGCACGCTAACGCTCGCCACCTCTACAGCCAGCTCCTGTGGTAGTCACTTTACTCACCATCTGCGGAGGCCCACATCTTGTAGGAGACAGTGGGAAGGCAAGGGAACGATACGCTCGAACCCTAAGCCACGACCAGGACATCAAAATGATGAGTGTGGAAGATTGAGCACCAAAAAAGGCTCGAACAGAGGAGGAATTGATAACCTTCTCTGATGACGATGCCAAGCACGTGCGATTCCCACACTCCGACCCACTGGTCGTACAAATTGCCAACATGATGGTGAAAAGGGTGTTGGTCGACACAGGGAGTTCGGTCAACATCGTGTACAAGTCTTCGCTGGAAAGAATGAAGCTGTCCGTCAAAGACCTGGAGCCATGCAACCAAACCATCTATGGTTTTTCCAGTGAAGGGCTCGCCCCAACAGGGTCGATTAGGCTTCCAGTTACAGCAGGTACTGCACCTGCTAATAGGACATTACTCACTACTTTCATAGTAGTTGATTGTCCTTCAGCATACAATGCTGTGATTGGGAGACCAATTCTAGTCGACCTACGGGCCGTCACTTTGATATGGCACCTCGCCATGAAATTCCCAACAGACGCAAGGGTAGGATGTGTATTGGGAAATCAGCGGGAAGCGAGGGAGTGCTACAACGCCTCGATCACCAAGGCGAAGAAGGGTGTATCGAGAGATGTTCACGGAAAAGAGTTGCAAGTGGCAACTGATGCTCAGGCCCACTCGAGTGATAATGTCACCAAATAGGGCGTTGCCCAAAGTGAGGATAGGGATTTGGATCCTCACTTTGGGGATTTTGAGGAAGAGATTGGACCCATTGAGGACCTTGAAGAGGTCCAACTCGATGAAGAAAATCCGACCAGGGTTGTGAAAGTCGGAAAAAACTTAGAGACAACAACAAAACAAGCACTGGTTGAGTTTTTAAGGAGAAACCAGGAAGTCTTTGCTTGGTCGCACAAAGAAATGGTCGGGATAGACCCTGCAATCATCAGCCATGTCCTGAACATCGACAAGAGTTTTCCACTAGTGCAACAAAAACGAAGGCTGCTCGACAAAGATAGATCTAAAGCCTTAAAAGAAGAAGTTGAAAAGCTAAAAGAGAATGGGTTCATTAGGGTGGCATTTTATCCATCGTGGGTCTCAAATCCCGTGCTAGTTCCCAAGTCGAATGGCAAATGGCGCACATGCGTGGATTTCACAGACCTTAATAAAGGCTGCCCCAAAGACTGTTTCCCACTCCCAAGAATCGACCAGCTGGTCGATGCCACTGCAGGGCATGAGATTCTCTCATTCATGGATGCATACTCCGGGTATAATTAGATTAGTATGCATCCCCCTGATGAGGATCACACTAGCTTTCAGACTGATACAGGGCTTTACTGTTACAAAGTAATGGCTTTCGGTTTGAAAAATGCTGGTGCGACTTACCAGCGACTAGTCAACCACATGTTTAAAGAGTTGATCAGCACAAACATGGAGGTCTACATCAATGACATGCTGGTCAAGTTGAAGAAAGAAGAAGGGCATATAAAGGATTTGCAGGAGTGCTTCAACATCTTGAACAAATATCATATGAAGTTGAATCCCCTTAAATGCTCCTTCGGAGTAGGATCAGGGAAGTTCTTGTGATTTATAGTTAACTCTAGAGGAATTGAAGCCAATCTTGAGAAAATTAAATCCCTAATCGATATGAAATCGTCAGTGAAGGTTAAGGATGTTCAAAGTTTAACCAAAAGAATTGCCACTCTCAGTAGATTCATTTCAAAGTCAACAGATAAGTGCGTTCCATTTTTTAATCTACTTAGATGCAACAAAAAGTTTGAATGGACGGAGGAGTGCGAGCAGGCTTTTAAAGCATTAATAAATCACATGGCACAACCACCCATCCTGTGAAAGCCGATCGATAAGGAAACTTTGTTCATCTACCTGGCAATCACGGAATATGCTGCTAGTGCCATTTTGGTAAGGGAGGAAGAAGGCGTGTAGAAGGTTGTTTACTATGTAAGTAAAAGGCTAATTGGAGCAGTTAAGAGGTACCCGCCCATCGAGAAGCTAGCCTATTGCCTAATTTTGGCCTCTAGGAAGCTGCGGCCTTCCTTTCAAGCTCACCCAATCATGGTTTTGATCGACTAGCCTCTACGGCAAGACTTGAAAAAAACCAGAGGCTGTGGGTAGATTGTTGAAATGGGCAGTCAAACTTGGGCAGTTCGATATATCTTACTTTCCATGAGCAGCGATAAGAGGGAAAGCCCTGGCTGACTTCATTGCAGAATTCACTGAACTTACAGATAGCGAGCGGGTTGAAGATCCTAGTGAGCTTGAGTGTCAAAACCAGGCTCCCTCGTGGAAATTATTTAAAGATGGTTTTTGTAACGAGTGTCATGCCAGAGCAGGAGTGATTTTGATAACACCGGAAGGGCATTGATTTCACCGCGCAATCAGGTTTGACTTCAGTGCTTCTAACAACGAGGCCGAGTATGAAGCATTACTCGCTGGGTTACGTTTAGCTTAGGACATGAATATAAAGGTGCTCAACATCTACAGTGATTCTTAGCTGGTGGTGAATCAAGTCATGGGAGAATACCAGGCGTGTGGTTTAAAGATGGTTGCCTACTTAAACAAAACAAGAGATTTATTGGCTCAGTTCGACAAATACACCCTCCAGCAAGTACCTCGCGACCAGAATTCCAATGTTGATGCTTTGGCCAAGTTAGCAAGTGCGAAGGATGCTGATACTCTAAATATAGTACCGGTTGATCGGCTGTCTAGGCCAAGCATCCAAGCAGAGATGACCACTATGGTGATCCAAATGGCGGATACATGGATGGCACCATATATAGAGTATCTGACGCAAGGCGTGTTACCAACGGACAGAAACAAAGCTAGGACCCTTCAGCAACAAGCTGCTAGGTATATCCTGGTCGATGGAATCTTGTACTGAAGGGGATACTCAATGCCACTCCTCAAATGTATCCCAAAAGAAAAGGCCAAAGAATTGATGAAAGAGGTACACGAAGGCTTTTGTGGAGACCACGCTGGGGGGCAAAGCTTGTCAAAAAAGATACTGAGGCAAGGATACTTCTGGCCCACGATGAATGAAGACTCGATGAAGTTTGTCCGGAGGTGCGACAAGTGCCAGAGGTTCTCCAAAATCCCACGAGCAGCCCCCAATGAGCTTAAATAGATGCAAAGTCCATGGCCATTTGCAGTTTGGGGCATAGATCTAATCAGATATTTGCCCACAGGAAAGAGCGGCATCAAGTATGTTATGGTTGCCGTCGAATACTTCACTAAATGGGCTGAAGCCGAGCCGCTCGTCACCATAACGACCAAGAAGGTGCTGGATTTTGTGATAAAAAACATTGTTTGTCGCTATGGATTGCCAAGGAAAATCGTCTTGGATAACGACACCCAGTTCAATAGTGATTTATTTACAGATTTTTGCGGACGACATGGCATTAACAAGAGCTTTTCTTCAGTCACCCATCCCCAAGAAAATGGACAAGTCGAAGCAGTCAACAAAACGCTAAAGGATACACTGAAGAAAAGACTAGAAGAAGCAAAAGGGGCATGGCCAGAACAATTGCCTGAAGTCCTTTGGTCGTACAGAACTACCCATCGAACGAGAACAGGCCATACTCCATTCTCTCTAGCTTATGGATATGAGGATATGTTTCCTGTTGAGTTAGATCCGCCTTCACATCGTAGAATAACATATGATCAAGGCTTGAACAACCAACTAATGATGGAATCCCTAGACTTGGTCGATGAGAAGTGTGAACAAGCCTAACTCCGAGTAGCTACGTACCAGCAAAAAGTTGCTCGGTATTTCAATTCTAAAGTGCGAGAAAGGAAATTCAGTGTCAGAGATCTATTACTTTGAAGAGTTTTCCCGAGCACCCGCGACCAAGCTGCTGGAGTACTCGGACCTAATTGGGAAGGGCCATACCAGATTGAAGAAGTCCTTCACCCAGGTACCTACAAACTTGCTCGCTTAAACGGAGATCTCGTTCCTCACTATTGCAATGGAGAACACCAGTGCAAGTACTATCAATGGACAATCCTTCTTAAAGGATTAGCTTGTATTAATTTTACATTTTACAAGTTATGGAATAGGGTTGGTCATTTTATGTGACTAATCGCTTATAAGTGTAAGATCTTTTTTATCACTCGTACAGACACGTTTTGTCCATTTATTATGAGGAATATAAGGGACTGTGCGCAGCCAGTCATTCTTGCCAATTATTGTATTTTATACAAGTATTTGCTCATTACGTGTGTTGTTTTGCTGTATTAAAATTTTAATTATTTTGCTACGAGTAGTATTGTTCAAAACATGTTTTGGTCAAGGAAAATGACCAAGGACCTAAAGCTCCTCGATCACTTGGGGGGCATATAAGGTATCTAGTAAGCAAAGCATATTGAAAGGTATGTAAACACATGAGCAAAATAAGTAAAAGCATGCTAGGGGTACTTAGAGTATTTTTCAAAATTTTGTATTTTGTTAAATCAAACCAAAGTACTATGCTAAGTTCAGTGATGTGAACATATGTTATAATAAGATGAAAATATATTATAATATCAAAATGGATCCTTTTACACCACGAGCAGTTGCTGCTCGGATGTAATTATTCAATTAAAAGTAAAAGCTGCCCATGCAGCAATAAATAATCAATTGGAAAATAAGCGTCTTTACATCACGACCTGTAGGTCGTGTACTTGAAAAATTAAAAGAGAAAAATTGTAGACGACGAGGCTGGAGGATCTTGAGGGCTGCCCTGGTCGACGACATCCGTAGCTTCATTGTCCGCCCTGTCCAAGCCAGTTGCCAAGAAGATTTCGGGCGAGGCACGCACCCTTGCCCTCTCTTCTTTCGCCAATCGAGCAACGCAGCGGGCTAGCTCAGCATGCCTGGCGTGCTCGGGAAGGTAGCTGAAGTCAGCCCCTTGGTTGTGTTTCCAGAAGTCATAGAAACACTTAACCGTGGCGTTCTTGTACCTTTCCAAATTGCTGGCGTTGGCTTGTTCAAGCTTCTAGATTCGGCCCTCCAAGGTGGTAGTCTCTTGTCTACTCACAGGCAATTCCTGCTCGAGCATTTTAGCCTCACAATAGTTGATACGGTTAGACTCCACTAATTTGTCTTTTTTCTCGATGGCCTTATCAAGAGCAGTCTGCTTCTCCCTTAGCTCCTCAGCCAGTTTGTTCTTCTCCCCAAGCACTGCCTCAAGCTACTCAACGTATTTCGCTTCGGCAGCTTTGAGTTCTTCAATGTGGCATTGCTCCAATGTCTTGGACTGCTCGGTGGCGGCACCCGAGCGGAGCTGACCGGCAGTAAGGGTTAACATTGCCTGCGATTAGAGCAAAGGTTAGATTGACTGTAGAATATAAAAGGGTCTGTCTCTACAGAAAAATATAACTTACACTGGCGAACTCATTCAATGTGCTGGTTAAGATCTGGTCGACGTCCATCATCTCCGTTGAAGCCGTCGCCTCTCGGCAACGTTCGTGCTTCAAAAATTTTGGCCACCTTGTCTTTGACCGATCTCAAGGCGTGACTCGATATGTCACCCCCGTGGAAGCAGGAGCAGCCTGCTGAGTCTGGTCGGTTGGGGTCGGCGGAGAAGGTGTTGACCTGACAGGAGCAGGGGGATTTTTCTGCTCGTGAGGAGAAGGAGGGGTGTTACATTTGCTGAGGGTCCATCTGCCGAAGGGCCTGCAATACAGGCTTTCTTGGCCTGAGGCATTTCCCGGGATGCCTTTTGCTCGTTTTCTTCTTGCTCGAGGGAGCTTCGGGAGCCTCGGGAGCACTGTATATGTCGAACATGTTCTCGGAGTCCATGTCTGTAAGAGAAGCAAATACATGAACAATGAGATAGTATAAACGATTGAGTATGTTATGTTAGGAAAAGAAACAAAGAAAATTGTAAGTGAAATACCCGAGCTATCATTACTGGTGGCTACATTATATACTCTACTAGTGTTACACTCACTCTCTGGCATGAAGAAGTCTAAATCTAAATTGGGAGCATACTTAAAATTGCCGTCCCCGTCAAATAAGTGACAGGGAATTGGCAAACTATCTAAGAGCGAGAGATCAGTACAGTTCTCATCCGAAGATTCGTTGTGGGGCTCGAGAGGTTCGGTGGCTTTCTTTTTTCCCTTTCCTGTTGGGGCGGGGGGAGCAGCAGCCCGCGGGGTGCTGGAGGGTTCCCTGATTGTTACTCCAGTGGCCCTCCTCGGAGGGGGTTGTGACACGTCTGGGTGCTACTCGGGAACCTCTCCTCCAGTGGCACTCCCCGCTGTTGACTCCCTCACATCCTGATGAGGGGCCAAAAGGCCGACCAATCTTAGATTGGCCTCTGTGACCAGTTGTTTGACACTTTTCTCTATGTCGGTCATGCTGGCCAGGAGGGCTGATTGCATCTCCATGTCTGGAGTAGGGTCTGGTCTCAACCATGGGCCTCAAACGCACTAAATTTCTAAGGGAAATGCAGCAAAAAAATTGAAGAAAGATAAACGACCGGTGGTACAAAGACTTTACCTCCTTGAGTGAAGGCCAAGTTGTTCGCGACCATGTTAGTTGTCAGGAAATACTCCTGATGGAACTTCCCCACATTCGAGATATGAGTGGTGTCAGTCAGGAAAGTGTGACCTGTCTCCTGGTGACAAAAGTGGAAAAACTCCTTGTTTTCTTGGTTGGGGTTAGATTTTAGGTCGAACAGATAGTTGACCTTGTGTGGTGTGGGGACATGCCATTTTTTGTGGCTATAGAGGATATAGAGTGCAGCAAGCATTCTATATCCGTTGGGAGTTATTTGAAAAGGGGCGACCCCAAAGTAATTGGCCACCCCCTAGAAAAAAGGATGAAGAGGCAGAGTAGCTCCTGCCTCGATGTGGTACCTTGACTAGGTGATGAAGGCGCCTCCAAGCAAGTTCACCCGTTGGTCTTGAGTAGGTTGGACTAGTGTCACCCCAGGGAGTCCATATTTTTTGATGGAATTGGCGATCATCCTGATCGTTACCTGGCTGACATGTGCAATGTACCATTCAACATCTGGTTGAACAGTGTTTCGGGGCTGAGCACGAGTTTGAATGTTTGGGTCAGGAATATTTCCTTCCCGACCACTGGTCGAGGGAATCCCAGCCTGCGAAGTAGGCTGGTTAGAAGGGTTGGAAGCTTTCTTTTTCTGGGCAGTGGATTTTACTCTACCCATGGCTAGAAGGTTTGGCTGAGGTCTATTGGGTGGGGTTTGAGAAAAAGGAATTTCTGGTATAAGCAACGATGGTTGCTCTTCGTCTTCAAGCAATTGGGCAAGCAAATCGTCATCGATAGGCCTTTCACCTCCCCACGGATCTTGCATGAAAAGCTGCGAACAAAGAAATGGGGAGGTGAGAAAGTAAAGCCTAAAAATATGTGTTGAGAGTTAGAATAACGTTGCTTGCGTATAAAAGATAAGCTTTTATACAACCAGCAGCATTCTAGCAAAAACACCAAGTTTTATACGAGCAGTTTGAAAAGCGAAAGTAAAAAGTTTTTCGGGAAAAAGCTTTTTCGACTCCGGAGGGGTGGGAAAAACCCAGTTTTTCAACTAGCCTAAATATCGAATTTTTACTTCGATTTTACGCCATAAGACTACAATCTCGACTACCAAACTGGCTCTTAACTCCTACAAGACGTTATTTCATCACCCTTTCAAGCATCGGTTAACATTCCCATGTTCCCCAAAACAGTTTCAGTCAAGAAACAATAAAAATCTCCAAGAACTCAGAAATTAGAAATAGAGATAAACAAGTATTGCATGGCGTATTAACGACTGAAAGGTTTGAAGAGACGTACTTGTATGAAGAATGGAGTAAAGTTCAGGGGCGCTAAGTTGATTCGGCTGGGCGAGAGCTTCGTGATCCGTCTGAGTTTCTCGGTTCCTGGGGATGTAGCTCCTGGTTCTTCGGCTTTCTTGAGGATAAAGCTAAAACGTAAAAAGTAAAAAACTGATTCTGAAGGGTTATTTATATTAGCCGAGGAGCGGTTACCAAGGTAATCATAAAGGGTAACTTTTCAAAGCGTGGGTAAGAGAGATAGCCGTCAGAAAAGTTATTGGGAAACCGAAAAGACTTGATTAGACATGATTGGTCACCTTTTTTGAGAAATCATGGGCGGCTCTGACAGATTTCGTGGGGTATTTGAAGAGTCAGTTTCCTAAGTTTACTTATTGCTGGTCGTAATAAATAAACTTGGGGGGCAAAGGTTTGCCCTAAAAATAGCTAGTGATGATGTGGTGAGGATTTCTCACACATGGTTGACACGTGGCCTAAGTACTGCTCGACTATCGACCATAAGCACACTACTTCATCAGGGTTTACCTTTTAGATACGACCAGGCTGGTCGTATAACTTGATTTGTTTCCTTCTTAAACTGTAATTTTGTAATTAATACATTGAGTATTTCCTCTTTATGACCTTGATACGCGGTTATTAAGGAAAGATATGGCCTGTTGGCCCATGTAACACTCCTTGGGCCTATAAATATGCATGAAATAACTCAAGGAATGGACTTTTTGATCCCTGAGTCTTTTTGCTAAGATAGAGAAAAAGAGAGAGCTATAGTGCAATTATCCATTGTTTTATTGTATTTCTTCCAAGGTTTGTGAAACTCAAGAACCCTAGTTCTTTGATCACTGCTTTGAGATCCAATCTTAATAATAGCACTAAGTGGACGTAGGTCATTACCATCGTTTGTGGCCGAACCACTATAAATCCTTGGATTTTTCTTCTCTTCTATTAGATTATCTTTCTTACTTGCCGTTTTATCTTTTGTCATATATTGGACTCCGTGTCATTGGCCAAATCGTGGGTCAACAGAGCCTAATTTGATTCTTTTTGTTTGACACTTATTTTGAGCATATTTGAAACTTTGTTATTTTTCCTTCCCTTTGATATATCATGAGCATATGAAAAGTTATTGGGGGATGGTTTGTAATGGGGATTTATATTTAGAAATTCGTGTCAATAAAAGAAGAAAAATTGAGAGAAAAAAAGGTATATTTAAAATGAACTACATTCCAATTGAAAATACAAAGAAATAAGTTTGGGGAAGTGTAGTATCATTAAAAAAAAAAAAAAGAAAAAAAAAATCTGTTTATGAATTTTCTCTAAAAAGAAGAAATATTGGGAAATTCAGGACTTTTTTGTTTTTGTTTTTGAGTGGATAAATGTTGAATTGTTTGGTTGAGTGCTTATGGTATATTTTGAGCCTAAATGATTTTTTCATCTACCTTTACCTAAGCCATTCAATTATAAGCTATGAAAGTCCTATTGATTTTTGACCATGTGTTTTCTACATTTGTGTAAGTATGTATAACAAGCTTATGGGATAATGATATTAATTGATGACTACATTTTTGACCATGAAAGTATGTATAACAAGCTTATGGGATAATGATATTAATTGATTGTAATGAAAAAAAAATTGTGAGCATGAAATGATTCAAATACATTTTATTTATTAGTCATGAATTTGAGAGCTTTTATTTTTGGTTGGACTTATGTGAATTGGAAGAATGTTTTGACTGAAATTCTGGATTGTAAGTTGATTTTCCTAAAGATTATATAAGAGTGTTAGTCATCAAAGCTTGAGGCGTGAATTATTATTGTCGGCGATTCAAGTGTGTTTGTTGTTTACCCGACAAAAAAATAATGTGTTTGTTATTTTTGTGTTCTTTACTCGATGGGAGTAAAGAGTAAGTTTGGGGGAGTTTGATAACTCCATCTTAGTGTTGTTTTATAATTTTTTTTTTGTGGTAATCTTTAGTCTTTATGTTTGTCTTTTGCAAGATTATGCTTTTGTTTGTCTTTGTTGTAGGTTGGTGCGTTGAATCATGAGTTAAATGCTAAAAGAAGAGGAAATGATGGAAAAAAGGAGCTTTTTGTGGTTGTTTGACTCATATTGGTGCTAAGGATGAATTATAATAAGTTTTCAATGAAGGAAGGATGTTAAAAGGTTAAAATATGGAAAAAAAATGGAATTAGAGTCGCGGCATGGGCTTAAGGGCGCTAGAATAAGTGAGAGGCGAAACCAAAAGGTCCATGTAGAGGAGGCCACAACTTGGGTTTAGAGGGTCGCGGCGCCTAGAGGGCAAACAAGATTTTGAAGAGCTTTAAAAAGACACGGGTCGCGACCTAGGAAAGGCCAAGTCACTGCCCGCCTATGAAAAAAGAGGAAATCGTATTTTTTAGTATAAATTCATACTTTAGGGTTTAATTAGGTTTAAGGTCATATTTTAATTACAAGTTTAGAGATTAAATTTGATTCTGAGATTAGTTTTTCTGCACTTTCATATTTTTTTATTTCTTCTTCAAGTCTTTGAATTTTATGTTTATGAATAATTATTTTGTTGTTTTAGTCATTTCTGATATGAACTAAACACTTCTATCTAGGGTTTAATATAGTCACTTGGATTTCTATTTAATCTTATTATGATGTTCTATTGATTCTTCTTCTTTATTCTAATCTATATAATGTTTACTTAATGCTAGTAAATACCTGATCAATATTTTCTCGATTTATGATTTTGATTCAAAATTCGAAAGATGAGAATTGAATATGCTATCGTTATATAGACATAGGTTACATATTGGACGAAAGTACCTGTATGGCTTGTGTAGTAATTAGATTTCTATGCATAATGCCTGTAATATGCTTAAGTTTATCACAGAGATGTGAAAAGCTTGCATATAGGTTTAGATGTTATATCTTGAAAAAGAATAGGAATCGATTTATGTTAACCTACTATTAGAATAGGAAGAAAGAAATTTAGAACTGATTAATAAAATTAATAGAATGAAAAGTTAATGAAGTTAATACCCTAGGTTTTTAATTATTGAATCAATCTTTATTTTTGCAAAGTTTATTTTAATTTTAAGTCTTAGTTTAGAAATCACTCTATTTTTGACAACCAAATAGAATTTCAAAGCATTTATTGGTTATTGGTTGATAGTCCTTGTGGGAACGATACTTTATTTACTATCTATATTACTTAAATCGATTACGTATACTTGCGTATCATATTTTCGGGATCATAAATCCGGGCCCTAATCAAACTATTCAAGAACGCCTAAGCGTCCTAGTGACATCGCAACACCCTTAGCGGAAACTGAAAACAAAAACACTGCAGGAAGATTCTGACCTAAGCATAAAAAGAAATAATATCCATTAATTAAACTGACCCTATAAGAAAATTCAGGAGTTTCCATAGTATCTCCTAATTTCTTAGTTCAAATCACAGTGGAGACTCGAATCTACGCAATGATTTCAAAATCGTAAATCCCTATCAAGGGTAACCAACAGTTACCTACGACATTCATACTATTACATACGAGGTTGGTAGATATACACCGGCTCATGGAGACTTCTAGGGTTACTTGGCGTACTTACCTCCTGGTCTTTTGTCAAGGTAGCTAACCAGACCAATAATGTGAAAGGCAGAAATCGTCTACACAACGATCAAATAGGCGATAAATGTTCACACTATATAATAATAAGTGGATATCGCCCACATGCTCATGAGATATATTGAAACCGTCTTCCTAATAATTTTATAAGTAGATACCGTTCACGTAGTCATAAGATAGGCCAATAATATCAAAGGCATATACCATCTGCACAATGCTTAGACAGGCGGAAACCATCTGCACTATATAATAACAAGTGGGTACTACCACATTTAAATCTCACATTGAGCATAAGCGCCACCTAGTTATTGTCTCTAATTGAGCCCTCTCTCTAACTAGCGTATAAGTCCTACTTATAGCAAGTAATAAACTAGTTAATTCATGTTGCAGACATGTAAATCATAGACTGACTTACTAGTTTTCCTTTGCTGCGCACGGGCATTCCTCCCACGGACAATCCCGTCTTGTTAGCCAACACTGTAACTAACATAAACTTTTCCCATATGAAGTATGGCATTATATTATATTAGTCTACTTTGGGCATTAATGCCATAATTGAATACCCACTAAGGGTACTATTTTCCTCACACCTTTTAAAGTCGTAGCACGACACTTAAGATTTTAAAAAAAATCTCTTTCCCGCTCCGTTTCCACTATCAGACCTAGTCGGAAAATCATAATTTTGGAAGCATCTAGCTATAACAATTTTAGCCTCCTTTGATAAGTTACCAAGAATCTAATATTTTTCGTAAACTTATTTCATTTGTAAACTTTGATAAATTAAGTTAATTTACTTGATTAAGAAATAATATAAAGATGGTGATAAAATTTAATTTTTTTTAAGAAAAATAAGAGAAAGTTGATTTTATTTTAAAAAGACAGTTTATTAAATTTATTTAAAATTTATGGTTTTGGACCCTTTTTATTTCTTAAACAAAATTTCATTAATTAATAAAAATATTAATTATCTAATATCCAAATTAACCCTAATAATTATTTAGTGTACAAAACTTAAACTATAATTATCAAGATGCCTACTTCAGAAAATAATATTTTGTAAATCTTAACTCTAAATATTCCCAAAATTTGCACAATCAATCTTGGCTATTCCAAAAAGTCTCTTGAATTTTTTTATGCAAAATTAACCATTTTTTTACTTAGTAAGAACTATTTTAAAAATTACTCCTTCAAAATTGCCCAGAGAAATTTTAATTTTTTCTTAAATTTTGAAAATTTATAAAATCCACTTGGTTCATTATTTAGGTTTTAAATTTCTTATGTCGTATTAGGGTGTGTAAAAATTTCTCATACAAAAAAATTAAGTCATTTGGCTAATTTTTACTTAGTGAAATGTATTCCTAAACATGGCTGTCTGGAAGCTATTTTTGAACTTCCAGAAGTTTTTGCCTAACTTTGAAAAATCATATCTCCTAGCTCTTTCAATAGTTTTCTTTGAAACACTATAAATTGTATTAAAAATAAAAAAAATAGTGTTCATTCCAAAAATCAGCCAAAAGTACATTAATTTAGTTATGGAACTCGTTGTCCAAAGTCGGCTCTTTGTATAGTTTTTAAAAGCCATTTTTTCCAGATTGCACACCAATTTTGTAAAAATCACAACTTGACCATTTCAAATATTTTTTTTGAGCGTTTCAACATACTACGAACATATGATCTTCCTAAAATACACAATGCAACCAAGAAAATCCAGAAAAAGAGTTTATATAAGTTTTGCTTGACCCTTTGGAAGTCAAGACTTATTCATTTTCTCACATAAAATAATAAAATACCTATGGAATGTTTGTTCCATCAATAAACATTCATACAAACATCCATGCATGAATGATCAACCAACATTTAAACATTATTACAGTACCCATAGAGAATTTAAACACATCAAATTATACACACAAGGAATATCATATAAAAATCAAACATAAATATAACTAGAGCAGCCATATACCTCTTGTAGACTAGGTGGTGGGTTTCAGTTGATATCTTGCACTTATGCCTCTTGATCAAACCTTCAATCTACATATTACACTCCCAAAAAATCCAACAATCAGTTATATAAGCCAAAAAGTGGAACTAAAAGAAGAAAATAACAAAACTTAACAACTTGACAAAGCAAAAGTCTAGACATAATTTTCTAGCGTATTTAAGATCTTCATTTGTTTTTATTTTACTTGTGATCATTTCTATCATCCAGAATGTGTTGTAAAAATGCTCCAACCATTTAATAGATGTCAAACTGAAGAACATTGTGTAAGTATTACTACAGAATTAGATTATGATCTATTGCATGTATGTTAATTGACCTAATTTATGCAAGATGAAATGAAAGTTGGCCATATATCATACATAACAATAATGTTGTAAACTTGTCATTGCACATGGGATATAGCCATATAGATTATGCTCAAATTTATGAAGATTGCTCAATTCTGTCCATTGCATCCTTTAAGAGTAAATGTAGTATCAATTTGAAAGTTGCAAAACTTAGGCTCGGGATTCAAGCAACAAGACTATAAGGCGAATTCGTGTAAATGGTACAAGTTATATGTGAGTTGTTATGATTGTTCTTTATTCATTTTGATGTTTATTTATTATTTTTGGATAATTTGTTGTGTAAATATAAGTACGGTTTGTATATGTATGTTTAATTTTTGATAATTAATAAATATGTAATTTTAGAGTTATGATATTGAATGAATTTTTGGTTTGAAATTTATATTATGGTTGGAATGTTATGTCTTTAGTATTCTCTCATTTAAATCAACATTTATGAAAATTTTAAAACATATATAACACAAGTTACAACATTTTTAAGCATTTTTTTTTATTTTCAATAGATTTTTTAGCGAAATTTATTAACTATCATTGTAGAGAACAACACTAATAGTTTTTTAACTATCGGCGTAGTCAGCAATAGCAATAGTTTTTAACTGTCGGCATAACCAGCAACAACGACAGTTTTTAACTATCACCGTAGCCAGCAACAATGACAGTTTTTAACAGTCGACATTGCCAACAAAAATGACAATGTTTAACTGTCGACGTACCCACCCCTACAATGGCATAGGCAAATGTGACTGTTAGTTGACTGTCGTTGTTACTCAATAGTAACAGTTAAAAACTGTCAAAAAAGCCCAGTTTTGTAGTACTTGGTGTTCTTGCCTTGTGTAGTTTTTCCTAGATTCAAAAAAATACCAAAGCAATTAGGTTTCTGTGTATAGAAGGGAGGAGATGAGAAATTGAGAGAATTGGTAAGGATTTTGTGTGAAAAATTTCAGAACATCAAAGGAGGTATTCGACTTGAGAGAAAAGTTTGAGAAAAATGAAAAATGAAGACTTTTATTTCACTTTCACTATTTATATGGTGTATAAAAAAAACTTGAAACTAAAATTTTTTCCCCCTAGATGCAGCCCCACTTAACCCCAATTAAACCTTAATATTTTTAACTTATTAAACCTATGCTTAATTATGTATTTAAAAAAAAAAGTTACCAAGTGGTAATTTTTTTCTTATCTCACCAAATTAAAATCTTAACCTAGGGCAATTAAGTTAAATAGAAATTTCCATTTAATTTAAGTAGTCACACTGCTATATTTATAACTCATGTAATTTAATTAACCAAAATTCCATTTTTGCTTAAATGTGAATTTTTCGCAAAAATGCATTTTTTTTTAAAGATTTTTCATACAAAAATCAAACCTTTTGACTTTAATATAAAATAATCCAATAATTTTATGCACATTAATATTGTGCCATAATTTCACTTCTCCAACAATATTTTATATGAGAATTTTCCTGGTTAGGGTTTCCATTTCGGTCTGAGACCGAAATGCTCGGTTTGTCACAAAACTGCACATTCCATACTTTGGCTAACAATAACGACATGGAATTTGCTTTTGAAGCATGTATTATTACTCAAAATAATATTCATATACATAACTCACCACCTCATTCTTAGATACTAGTAGGTGTCAGAAACGTGGGGGGGTTACACAATCACTATTGGTCATGGTGCCTTTAAAGCAATGCAAGTAGTTCGTTATTTATGAAATTTGTAAAAGATATTTTTTTTATAATATTAATGTTTATTATTATTGAATATTATTTAGATAAATATCAGAATTTTCATGATTCATTAATGTAGCTATAATTTTATATGCGTACGAGAGGATAAAGAATATAGATAATGAATTAAATAGTCTACAGTTTATATTAATGTTATGGAATATTTAATCAAACACTGCTAGTATGGTCAAGTGGTATTATGAATATATGTGATATAGATCCAAATCACTGATGTAGATAGACATCTGGTGGATGTGCTTTATATAATAATGGTTACATAGTATTGGACCCAATTGTTGATATGAAAAACCTTAAAGAGTTGTAATCATATCTCTCGATAATCATGTACAAATCGATCCAAATCCTGAAGTTATCATGAAGTCCTGTTTGTGTTATTTGGGTCCTTTGTGTAACGTCCCAGATTTTCAAGACTCGATAATGCGGAAATATAAACGTTTTTATGTAACAAAATGTCTCAAAAACCCGTATAAAAAAAACTTTTTAAAAGTCGTATGGCCATACTTAACATTTAATACAAACATAGTTTATGAAGAGTAAACTGAGCCTAGTTTATGAAAATAATACAATATTTCCAAAAACAAAACAACTTCCCATTATTGGCTAGATCATAGTGTTAAGCAAAAACGCTTAGTAAGTTCAACTTTAAAATAAAAAGCATGCAGAGAAGACAAGTGGTCACTGACCACTGGTAACAATATCTTACAAAATTAGGGTTCCGGATCCATCCGGACCCTAAACAATTAATTTCAAGAACGCAAACGTGTCTTGGCAAACTTATGGTCATGCCTAATAACCAATGGCAAACTATTATAGATAAATTTCTGCACTCAGAAATCCCAGAGCAAGCAGATATAATATATAACAATATAATTCGTGACCAACGCTCGACAATTTCCAACAATTTGGGTGTATCACGCCCCCAGCATAATTGCTAATCTATAAGAGAGAACCAAGTCTCAACACTACGCCCTAGCCAATAAATATCCCATCAAGGGTAACTATCGAGTTACCTAGGGCATCGCTACTTATCCAAGAGTAAATCTCTCACAAGGGTAACCATCAAGTTACCTAGGGCATTGCTACTATTCCAGAGTGTAATCGAAGTTACATGAGTCTACAGAGACTTCTATGTTAATCAGTGGTGCTGGTGAGCAGTTTCCCCTAAGGTGTTAAGCCTCACTCAAACTTGGCAACCCCTAGTATCTCTAGGCACTCTCACTGAATGGCCAATATTCACGACTACTATCCGGGAATAACTTATCAGTGCGCTTGCTTGGGTTCTAACCGTTCACTGATTAAGTAAGCATGAGGGCCCCTAGGTCCCATTCATTTTGGCGCCCCTATGTTTAAACCAGTAATCCTCACCTCTTGGGCACTCAACACGGTAATGAACCTAACATAATAAAATCAAGCAGTGTGACGGGGATCAACCGTCTAGAATATGACGGATATCTACTAGTCATGTTTTTTGTATTAGCACCCACTAGACTAATGTCTCTATGCAAACTTTGTACAATAGAGTATATATGTGCATGTGTCTCTATACTAACATACAATACAATAGTTGTTTCATTTTGTCGCCACACAATAGAAGTTGACTTACTTGGAGTCCTTAGCTTTCCGTAGGATTTCACCGTCCAATTATGCTTAGCCAATACTGTAATTATCCATACCGTATACTCGAATTAATTATGGCACTTCATAATTCATTATTATTATTTTGGGCAGTTTGGTCATTTTAAAAATTATTTGTAAGGATTAATGATCCTTATTTGGTTTTAAACCCATTCAAGTAATTCGTACTAAAAAATTTGAGACTAAACCCTAACTCTCGGGGAGACCTATCCTATGGTCTCAATACTTAGGCTCAGGTATGGCAATAGTATTTTCCCACAATCCGCTAAAAATCTTATTCTTTAAAAGTATCGCTATTAACCCGTACTTTCAACAAGTCAGTTAAATAAATAGAAGATTTTAGCCAGTATTATATCCATAAAATACTAATTAAATTTCTCAATTATTTTTCAAGAAAATAACATCTTAATTTTCCTTTAGTTTTAATCTCTAAAAATTGTTTTAAGAAAATCGCCTAATTTTAACTTAATTAGGAGAAACCGTTAATAATTTATAATCTTGACTAGTTAATTCTCCTCAGTAAATTAATCAAATTTATTTACTAGAAAAATAATTTACTTAATTATTTTCTCAAAATATAGGGCTTTTAAACCCTCTTTTAATTGATCAACTTAATAATAAATTAAATATTTTATTTTAGAAAGAATAAAAAGTCTTTAATAAAATAATTCTCACTTAAACTCAAATGGTATTATAGGTCAAAATGTTTTTAAGACTTACGAACTTTTTATCTTGCAATAAGCACAAATGTACTTTTTATCTTAAGCTCCAAAATCCCATTTTTACACAAAGTGTGAAAACCTCATTTTTTTCCCATTTTTAACTACATACTTTGTTAGGTCATAACTTGAAATTTACTTACCCAATTATTACCAAAATTTCCCAATTCAATATTTGGTATGCCATTTAGGTTATTGTAAAATGTTAGTTAAAAATGAGCATTTTTTATTGGTGAAAATATTTTCGAAACATTGAGGTAAAAATGACCTTATTTTCAACTTCTTACTTTTTCCAAACTTTGGAAGTTAATAACTCTCAAACCCTTCATTATTTTGTTACCAAATTTTATAGTGAAATACTAGATTATGCCAAGAATATGTATACCAAAGTTTAGAAAAAACTGGGTTCATTTTCCTTATACAGTGGCTGTCCAAACTTGGTCCCAAAATTAAGAATACGAAAAAATAGTTTTTTTTTTTTACCTAAACTTTGAAATAGCATAACTCACTCATTTCTAAACGTTTTTGAGTGTTTCAAAAGCTCAATTTTATGTACTCCATCTCAAAAACATCACAGTACAATGTAGTTTTACAAACTAAATATACAATGGATGCTTGACCCTTGGAAATAACATCTCAAAACTTGTATTTTTGTTTTGGGGTTTTCAACCAAGCCCTTAGGGATTTTTGTCCTTATTTTCAAAAATCAACACACAAGCGTCATAAAAATTATAAAGCAACTACCATAGCCTTATTACATCACCAATACGAAACTTTAAGCATTAAATATACAAAATAATGCTTAAAAATAAAAAAACATATAATAACAACCGTAAAAAGTAAATTTTTTACCTCTTATTGTTATTGCTTTAGGTTTTGATGTTTCTACTAGCTTTGAATCCTTCAAAAATCTTTCAAAACCTTCACCAACTCCCCCATCAACATATATAGCTAGCTATTGAAAGATCTATGGTTAAAAACCTTACAAAATTCATGTTTTTTGAAACTTTACCTTAGGGAAACTCTTCCTAGACCAAAGCTTAAGCTTCCAAGCTTTCTTAGTGTTTTTTATGGTTGAAAATTTAGAGAAAACATGAGAGAGAATATTTTAACAAGATGAGAGTGATTTATGAGAAGGGGGGGGGGGGGGGGGTTGGAAGAGTTTAGACTACTCTAAAATATCTAAAACACTCAAGTGTTTTTACCATTAACCCCTTAATGCCATTAACACTAATTTAAATGGGATTTAAAAATAATAATTAATTTGCTCCACACAATATAAAACTCTAACAAGGCCGGCCACCTCTTTTTTTTGTATGCATTTATATTATTATTATTTTTTTATATAAAGGTTAATAAACATTTCCTAAGAAGAAAAATCCAAAATGATTTTCTATAACCTTTTTCACTCATATAAAGTTTTTTTTTAAAAAAAAAAACTTAACACATAATAATTAAATTTAATGTCTCTCACATATAATTTAATTAATAACACAATAAAATTTTACCTAAGGTCCATTCATGGAATAAAATTCTCCAATTCGGTAAAATTAAGCATTTTAACAAAAAACACCCTAAAATTTCTATTTCCTCTTCCGTTTATTATTTTTGACCAAACTTTAATTTTTTTTTAATGTATTTTATGCCCAAAATATATTTTCCATAACTTTTCATTTTTTTTTCCGAGATTTTTACTCGATTAGGGTTTTTGTGTCGGTCCAATATCGAAAGTCTTATTTTGACTTTTAATCACAAAATTCATAATTTGGCTAGCAATAACTCATGGAAATAAATTCCAAAAAAATATAATATTATTTAAAATAATATTCTTAACTCGGGGAAAAAAATCCCGACCCGAGTCGTTTAAAGGTACCCGAAACGCAAGGCATTACATTTTGATTCACTCATTAGGGTCTGTCATAATGAATAGGCTAAATTTTTTATTTTGGGGGTCATTGATAAGAAGACTGAATAATTGTTCCATTAAGTTTTAATTTTGGAATTGAATAGTATGAGGCCTCTAATTTATGAAAGGTTTATAAATTAACTGTTCGCTAGAGAATTATTGGCACTTAAGAAGAAAGTGGTTATTGCAGGGTTAAATCGGTAACTTAACCTGACTCATATTATGAACAAATTATTGGAGGATTGAATTGCATGAAGTGATTATATCAATGTACACTTGATAACATACTCATTAAATATACGTGTATAATTGCAAGGGTGAAATCACATATTCTTAGTTGAATAATATCCGGATTAATAAATAAGTTTATTATATAAAAGAGTTTAATTAATAATCTTAATTTATTGGAGCTTGGAATTATAGATCCATAGGTCTATGGATCAGTTTTATAAACACTATACAAGGTAAGAGTAGCAATATAACAAGTATGAGTATATTTGTCAAAAATATTAGTTTATAAACAAATACGTAATTATGGAAAATATATTTATTATTTAATTAATTGTAATTTTCATAATTATTAATTAATTAAAAAAATGATTATTTTTAAATTAATCATGTCATCTTATTCTAAATTAGTTTGAGAGATTAATTCAATATTTAAATTTTGGAAATTTAAATTTAGATAACTGATTTGCAATCAATAAGATATCTTATATGGGTTGTTAGATTGATTTTGAATCAATTTAAATCCAATTAAATATATTTTGAATATAACAATAGATAAGATCTATTTTAATAGAATTAATTAACTAAAATAAATTGGAATGATATGTCTTGTAACTCTACAAAAATTACACGCTAGTTACTATCCCTGGACTTTGACTGGCGCAGACCATGTGCTAGGGCACTGTTGTATTATTCTTGTCTTATTTTATTATTATTAATTAAAATTATATTTATTAATCGAACCCTAGATGAGTAATATACATATATATTATTATTTTCTCTCAACAACACACAGATTGTGATATTGAGTTTTTGACTGAAAGAGAGAGTTTTCTCAGAGAGAAAATTAAAGAGAGAAAATAAATTGTTTCAACCCTTTTCTTTACCCAAACTCCATTGATCTCATATATTGAGAATATCAATGGAGTCATAACTTGTCCTATTGAATCTCTACCTGCCCACACACGTCCTGTTGTGCTGAGATTACGATTTAGAAGACTTTTATATAAGTCTTGTGTGTTTGGATAGGATGATCTTTTATTATACAGGAAGATGGCAATTGCACCTAATAGGCTCCAAGAGGTAAACATTTTTCTGTTAGAATAATATATATATATAACATATGATTGTATACATTAAATAGTGTTATATATAATTTTTTTGCATATATCGCATCCTGTTGCGCATTCGGAGAAACATTTTCCAATAATCACTAATTACATCAATTTTATGACATTCATCAGCCACTATTGGGCATTTTTTAGCTTTAAAAACATTAAAGGCCACCTCTTGGTCTTGTACTCGCATAGTTAGCCTCCCATTTGCAGAATTATAAGTGTTCGACCTGTTGCTAAGAATAGTCGCCCAAGAATGATTGGGATTTCTCTTTCCTCCTCTATACCAAGCACAATAAAGTCTGTAGGAAATATGAAATTATCCACCTTAACCAAAATGTCTTCTACTATGCCCTTTGGATAAGTCAATGAACGATCTGCTAACCGTAATGTGACAGAAGTAGACTTCGCCTCTCCCAAACCAATGGTGCAAGGAATAGTGAAGCTTTGGTGGAAGTTTCATATGCAAGATTGCACAACACTCTTATGTTAAAGCTACTGTATCAAAACTCCCAACTTTCTCTTTTTAGACTGTATATCCTTCATAAATTTGACATAGCTAGGCATTTGCTCTAATGCCTTAGCGAAAGGAATATTGATGTGGAGCTTTTTAAACACCTATTGAAATTTGAAGAATTGCTTGTAAAGTTTCTGCTTATGAAGACGTTGAGGGAATGGTGGAGGTGGATTGTAGGGGCTTTTCTCTTCTTGATTCATCACTGTTTTTGGTGGTGACTTTTCATTTTTAGACTTTGTCTCAGTATCAATTGCTTTCTCCACTACTTTAGGCTTTTTAACCTCACTAACAACTCTCTACCATTCCTCAAAGTTACTGTCTTGCACTGTTCCTTATCCCCTTTTGGATTAGCTTTAGTGTTACTTGATAAGGAACCCTTTGGCCTTGAATTCAACGAACTAGCAAGTTGGTCAAATTAGTTCTCTAATGTTCTCAATGATGCATCTTGAATATGAATAGGTGTTTCTTGATTGCATCATTGCATTTGTCTTCTTCTAAACATCTCTTCCAAACCTGACTTTTTCTCTTGTTGAGGAGGAAAACTAGGTCAGTTGTGAGGTCTTGAAGATTGGCCTTGGTTATTGCTCAGAATAAAATTGGGTGATTTCTTTGATTGTAAAAAGTTGGAGTTGGAATTTGGTTATTGTCTGTTATAATTTCCAACATATTGATCAGTTTCAAGAGATTGGCCATTAACATGATGATCAACACAACAATCACAAGTCGCCACTTGACTCTGACAAGAATTCACCCCAAAAGTATGTTGGGTTTTATGCCCTTGTAAAACCATATTTCTTATGTAACACATGTCATTATCAATAAAGAATAGAAACCATTTTGTTTAACAATTCCATTGCTCACATGTTTTATTACATGATTATTTGTTCAAACAAACGTCTATAAAATCTTAAACATGTGTAACTAGTTACAATTATAGTGACTGGGTAGCAGTGGATTATAGTTGTAATTATATGTTAAAAAATAATTAGTCTTAAGATTGAATCAATGCACATGATTTAGTAATCTACAATATGATGTGCTTACACAATGGTGTGGTGTCTTATCTAAGATATTAACCAAGTAGATAAGATCAGATGTATCTAGTAACATCGGACTAGGACTGACATTGATTATTGATAGATAAATAAGTATCATTATTATCAATTCTAATCAGTATCACAACGTTGACCATAGGTCAAGTCAGTTTCAATTCTAAGTGATAATATATCTATTAATTATATTATTTGAATCTTTTAACTTGTTCACTAAAAGCTTACCTACGACATAGCCTATACTTAAATCTAAGAGATTCAATGGTGTAATTTAATGAGAATATTTATTATAAATATTAAAACTATAACATCCATAGTAGAAGTTAAAAGATTATTTCCTTGATAGCTTAGTTCAAATGGTTAAATGATTTAGTACTCATTTCTTTAACTAATTTTACAGAATTATCATTGTAGAGTCCAAAGAACTTTACTTAGCTAAGTTAGATAGTAGTATAATAGTAATAATAGTATTATCTTTATGACTGTGGATTTTTGGTTCAGACCGGGATTTATTTGGACACTCATAGTAACACTTGTAGATTTTCTAAGTTTAACCTATAGTTTAAGAATATTAATTTTAACCTAAGGTTTGATTAATATGACTGATATTGAGGGTAATATTTATTATATTATAAGGTTTAGATAATAACCAATAAGATAATAGCACGTGTCAAGTAATGATTAAGTATTTTGAGGAATAAATTTATTAAGGTTAAAAATTGAATATCCTAGGGTCAGTCAGCAGCTTTGAAAATGTTAGAGGGCTTAGTCAAGGCTGTTTACTCAATTCAAATTAAGCTAAAAATGTGTAATTTCGTGTTTAAATATTCAGCATATGCCGATATATCGCAGCACGGAAAAAAAAAAAACGTCGCACGATTGCCTCGAGCATACTGGCCTAGGCGATATATCGCCTCCTTCAGTGAATTTTTGAAAGTTTTCAAAAAAGTTTTCATTCAAATCCTTAACCTCTTGATAAGTCCAGCATCTTTCTGAACGAGTCTTCAACCTCTGCTGAACGATAATTCAAATGATTTTCACTTAAAAAGCCATTATTTTTATTTAAGTTAAATGAAGATCTTTTCATTCCTAAACTCTATAAATAGGACCTAGTACCCAGCCATTTATTCATTCTTCAAGCTAAGTTCAGAGGCTGCAAGTTGCTAGGTTATTGTGAGAGTGTAAACACTTGGGTTGGGGATCATAAGCTTGATCACTATAAGCTTACCAAACACTTGGGGAAGTAAGGTTTATTCACATTTCGGTTCAAGGTTTAGATTGGTCATATAAGTCTTCAAGGTATTTCCAAACTCTAGTTCAATTGGTATTATTTTCTTTAAGTTCTCATAGTCTTCTACTCACCATTCTAACCTTACTCTTTATTCTTACTTAGGAAATCTAAGAACTTGCACATAAGTTTTTGGTAAGTATATTCTCAATGGTATAGTCCTTCCATTCTTTTCATCCCTTTTCTTCAATGTACTCACCCTGTTATAAATGGTTTTTAGGAGTGTTCCAAAGTCCCAACTTTGTCCTCATATCCTGGTAATTTTGGTAAGGAAAATAGGATAGGATTTATATGTTATATGATTTTATATGTTATCTTATGATTTTATGTTATGTAATATGCTATGCTAAGTATGTTTGTAGACTTGGGCATATGACCTATACAACTAACAAGCCCCAAATAGATTATGGGCATATGACTTGCTTAGCTAGCAAGCCTCACTAATCTAATGGTATATGACTTGTTTAGTTTATGGGACCCCAAGTAATAATGGCCATTATAGTATGTATGAGACATAAGTGTTATGATATGTTTTATGTTTCTTTATGAAATTTATGTTTATGGTCTATGTGTTAGATTTTCCTTGCTGGGCATTAGGCTCACTCCTTTTATGTTTATATGTGCAGGAAAATAGCTTAGTAGCGGGAAAGATTCTTGGAAGCTTGGGGAATGTGTATTGAGGTGGAATGGACTCAAAGAGCCGAGAGTTTCGATTCGAGGATGAAGTCTTTACTTATGGTTTTTATGTGTATTTTTCCGCACTTATTTATGTAATCTCTTTTTAATTACCATTATGATATGTTTTGATTTTAAAACAATGGGATACCATATCCTAACTTAAATTTTATGTAAGTTTAACCTTTATTTTTACAAGTTTTTAATAAAGTTATGATCTTTTCACTTGTAAGTTCTGTTAAGGATTAGGGTCTATGTGTAGTTTTCATTAATGGTCCAAAGTCTAGAGTAGTTGGGTCATTATAATCATTTATAAAGAATTTAGTTGGAGTTAAAAATAAAATACATATGAGGGGTAAAATGATAAAATTCACCGACTCATTAGTAGGTCGTCGATTGAGGTTTGCCTAACGGTAATGGTTAGAACAATGGATAATGTATTTACTGTAACGCCCCGTGTTTTGGGCACCTACTAGTTTTTAAGAACAAGGGTGGTGAATTATGTATGAATATTATTTTGACTAATATTATATTCTTGAGATTAAAATTTAATGTGTTTATTGTTACCTAAAGTGTAAAATGTGCGATTTTGTGTCAAACCTAGCATTTCTGTCCCAGATCGAAATGGAAACCCTAACCGAGTAAATTCTCGGTTAAAATATTATTGGGGAAGTATAATAATGTGAAAATATTAATGGGCATAAGATTATTGGATTATATTATATTAAGATCATTTTTTTTTGTATGAAAAATATTAAAAACTACATATTTGTGAAAAATGCACATTTAGCCAAAAATAGAATTTTGGCTAATTAAATTACATGAGTTATAAATATGGGAGTGTGACCACTTAAATTAAATATAAATGTCTATTTAACATAATTACCCTAGGTTAAGATTTAATTTTGGTGAGGTATGAAAAAAATTACCACTTGGTAACTTTTTTAGAAAATACACAATTAAGCATAAGTTTAATTAGTTAAATTTTGTTTATATAATTGTTTTAAGGCTAATTGGAATTATGTGGGGCGGCAACAAAGAGGTTAGAATGGTAATTTCGAGTTTTATTTAAACACCATATAAATAGAACAAGTGAAAGAAAAGTCTTCATTTTTCATTTTTCTCAAACTTTTCTCTCAAGTTTCTCATATTTTATGTCTAGTCATAGCTGAACACAAATCCTCACAAATCACTCAATCTCTTTTCTACTCTCTAGTATACACACAACTATAAATTTATTTGAAGTTTGTAGAAGCTAGGAAAGGCCATCAAAGGAAGAACATCAAATGTAAAAATCTAACTTTTGCCTTGTTAAGTTTGGTTAGTGTAATCTTTTTGTTCCACTTGTTGGCTTATATAAACTAAGTATTTGGTTTGTGGGGAGTGTAAATATGTAGATTGAAGGATTGAGAGGGAGATTGAAGTGCTAGAGATCAGCCAAAACCCACCAAGTAGTCTACAAGAGGTATATGATCACTTCAACTATATTGATGTTTAATTTTTGTATAATCTGCCTTGTTTATATAATTTGATGTATTTAAATTCATTATGGTACTGTAATAATGTTTAAATGTTGTTTGATCATGCATGCATTGGTTTTTGGATGAATGTTTAGTGATGGAACCCAAATGGTCAAGCGAAGTTTTGGATGAATGTTTAGTGATGGAACCCAAATGGTCAAGCGAAGATTATGTTAATTTTTTTTTTAATTATCTTGGTTTCATTGAATATTTTAGGAATACCAGATGTTCATAGTGTGTAGAAGTGCTCCAAAAGATTTTGAAATGGCCAAGTTATGATTTTTACAAAATTGGTGTGCAATCTTGAAAATGAGTTTTAGATACTATCCAAACAACCGAATTTGGACAGCGTGTTCATAGTGGTAATATACTTGGTAAAGTTTCGGAGAAAAATATTGAAAGAGCTAGGATATATGATTTTTCAAATTAGGCAAAAAATTCAGGAAGTAAAAATTATCCTGAACCAATCGGGTTTTATAAATTTTTAAAATTTAAGAAAAATGTTAAAATTTTCCCAGGCAACTTTAAAGGAGGACTTTTGAAAATTATTTTCTCCAAGTAAAAATGGTTATTTTTGAATAAAATTTGGTGAGGGACTTCTGGGAATAGCCAAGATTGATTCTCCTAAGTTTGAGAATTTTTAGAGTTATCATTTTCAAAATATAATTTTCTCGAGTAGGCAACTTAGAACTAAAATAACAATGTTTATACTTAGAAGAAAAATGAGAAATTTTCTAAGTGTTTGGATAGAAAATGTAATTTAATCTTGATAATTATAGATTTAAGTTTAGCACAATATATTTTTATTAGTTAATGAAATTTTGTTTAAGAAATTAAAAAGGGTCCAAAACCCTAATTTTTTTTAAAATAGAATAAATTGTCTTTTTAAAATAAAATCAACTTTCCCATAATTTTTCTTAAAAACAAACTAAATTTTTTAACCATCTTTAAAATTACTTCTTAATGAAATAAATTAACTTAATTTATCAAAATTAACAATTTTAGTGATTTTACCAAAAAGTATTAGATTTTTGGTAACTCATCAAAGAAATGGTAAAATCGGTAAAGCATGAAAGCTTCCAAATACATATTTTTCCAGCTAGATCCGATAGTGGAAATGGAGCAAGAAATTTCTTAAGAGTCAGCTTTTAAATAACTAGTCCCGTTGGGGGGAATTTTTCCGAAAACCTTAAGTTTCGCGCTACAGCTTAAAATGTGTAAGGATGACAATACACCTAGTGGGTATTCAATAGTGACCTTAATGCCCAAAGTAGTTTAATCTACTATAATGCCATAATTAATATGAGTACACTATATGTTGTTAGTTATAGTGTTGGCTAACAAGACGAGAGTATCCATGGGAGAATTGCCTATGCGCAACAAATGACAACTGGTAGAAGTATGGCTTATATGCTAGTTAGAGAGAGGGCTCAATTAGAGACAATAATTAAGGGGCGCTTACGCTCCATATGAAATTTAAACGTGGACAATATCAACTTGATATTATGTATTGCAGACGGTTCCCGTCTATTTAATCATTCTGCAGACAGTATCTGTCTTTGATATTATTGGCCTATCTCAAGAGTATGTGGACGGTATCCACTTGTTGTTATTGTAGAGTCCAAGAACTTTACTTAGATAGTTAGATAGTAGTACTAATAGTAATAGCTAGTAGTAGTTATAGTATGTTTTTTTAACTGTGGATTTTGGTTCAAGCTGAGAATTAGTTGGACACTCGTAGTAACACTTGTAGATTTTATAAGTTTAAGAATATTAATTATAGCCTAAGGTTTGATTAATATGACTGATTATGGAGATGATAATTATTATACTATAAGGTTTAGATAGACCCAATAAGGAAATGACACTTGTCATGTGTATGTTTAATGAATAATTAAGTATTTTTGAGGAATAGTTTATTAAGAGAAATATTTGAAAATCCCAGAGTCTGCCAGCAGCTTTGAAATCGTTAAAGGACTTAGTCAAGGCTGTTTACTCAATTCAAATTAGGCTGAAAAAGTGTAATTATGTGTTTAATATTTCAGCGTATGCCGATATATCGCAGCTCTAGGGGGCGATATATCGCCATACGGGGATACGAAAAATACGTAGCTTCGCACGACAACCTTGACGAGCCTCGAGAGCATCAGTCCAGGCGATATATTGCCTAGCATGGGCGATATATCTGCTGTGGGGCAAGTTTTTCAAATGTTTTTGAAACCAAGCTCATTTTATTCCTTAACCTCTTGATAAGTCCAGAATCTTTTTGACCGAGTCTTCAGCCTCTGCTGAACGATTATTCAAATGTTTTTCAATTAAAAAGCCATTATTTTATTCAAGCTAAATGAAGATCTTTTCATTCTTGAACTCTATAAATAGGACCTAGTACCCAGCCATTTCTTCATTCATCAAGCTGAGTTCAGAGCCTACAAGCTGCAAGGATTACTTTAGAGTGTTAAACACTTGGGTTGGGGTTATAAGCTTTATCATTATAAGCTTACTAAACACTTGGGAAGTAAGCTTTATAGTATATTTCGGTTTCGAGGTGTAGTTCGGTCATAGAAGCATTCAAGGTATTCCTAATTCTAGTTCCTTTCTGTATTGTTCTAATAGTTTTTCTACTCAATTCCTAACTCATCTTCTCTATTCTTGGTTAGGCATCTAAGTTCTTTGAACTTGAAATTTCTTGTTGGTAAGTAGCTTTTCAATGGTGTAGTTCATTCTTTTCATCTCCTTTCTTTAGTATACTCACCTCTCTATTATGGTTTTTAGGAGTGTTCCAAAGTCCTGATCTTGTTCTCACATTCCGGTTTTTGGTAAGGAAAATAGGGTAGATTTGTATGCTTTTATGTTGTTGATATATGTTTATGTTATAAGTATGATATATTTTTAGTTGTTTTTAGTATACGAATTGTTTAGATAACAATCACATAATTTGTTTAGATAACAAATATATAACTTATTTAGATAACAACTCCCAATAGTAGATTCCTTGGGCATATGATTGTTTAGATAACGAGTCCCATAAATTTATGTGACTTGTTTAGATAACTAGCCTTATAAATTTATGGGCATATGGTTGCTTAGCTAGCAAGTCCCAAGAAGTATGATGGCCATTGTAATAGATGTTGTATTTATATAGTCATATGATTATAGTTTATATTTTATAGTTTATGTGTATGTATATGTTTCATGCTTGTAGTAGATTTTCCTTGCTGGGCATGAGGCTCATTCCTTTATGTTTTATATGTGCAGGAAAATAGTTATGGAGACGGGAAAGGTTCTTGGCATCTTGGGGATGTGTATTGAGGCAGGATGAAATCGGTGGATTGCGCGTGTGATTCAAGGATGAAGTTTTTAAGTCTTTTAGTTATGATTTCTATGTATCATTTTTCCGCACTTAATTTTGTAACCAATTTATTTAAGTTATGTTTTGTTTTATTTTCAAAACAATGGGATCCCATATCCTAAATGAATTCTTTTATGTATTTCAAACCTTTGCTTATAGTTTATAATAAAGTTATAGTTATTTCGTATGTATGTTTTCTAAAGATTAGTTTAGTAGTTTTTAATGCCCCAAGGTCTAGAATAGTTGGGTTGTTACAGGTGGTATCAGAGTAACGGTTCATTCACATGAAGTTCTCTTCGATACACGCACTCAAAGCTCCGAATCTAACCGCCAATGTAAGTTTTTATGTTTCAGTTGTTTTGATTATGTGTTTAGTTAACGTTTTAGCCCTTATGTTTTCAGTTAAGAATATTTGTAAATTATTTTATTTTTTCGTTATTTATTTTATTTATTATCTTTGCATTTATGATTGTACATAGTGAATTTTTTTTTTTCCAAATAAATATCATTGTTATTTTTCAATGACATGTATGAGTTTGATTTTTTTCTACAATCATAATAAATAATAAATTTAATAAATAATGACTAAGTTCGGTGAGGGTGGACACAAATCAATGAACCAAGTTTCTATATTGAGAGTTAGGGGGCCATAGTAGTGGGAACGATTTTACTAATCCCAGCCTCCCTCAATATGGTTAACTTTGGAACAAAGATAAGTTTCGGGCCTGAGAATTAAGTCATATAGCATGATTAAAAACAAACTTAGAAAATAATAAAGATGACTTGTTTTTCAATGTATAGAAACCCACTCTAATAATAAAGGAGACTCATATAATTTTCATAAGAATTCATAATTAATAGGTTCGAGTTATGTTTGTTTAGATTAAATTTTTTCCTTAGAGCCTATTAGGGTAAAGTTCTGACATGTTTCTCTCAACTGTTAGAACTCTGCTGCAATGTCTCTACGAAGATCTACTCGCACCAACGGAAACGCCTACAACACTGCTCCGGTAAACAATGAAGCCCCTCCAGTTCGCAGAAGGGGAGTGCGTGCTACTGCCAACCACAACGCGCCGCCGCCACCAACTGACAACACTGCGGAAATCGCCAGACTGCGACAACAAGTCGAGGAACTATTGCAGCAACAGTGACAACAGGCTCAGCCCTAGACTCAGCTTTTGCCTCCGCCGCAGCCGCAGCCACAGCCACAGCAAATGGCCTCGGCACCCCAACAACTTGGTCCATATGGGGGATGGCCAGTGGCGAATTATGCGCCGTATCTAGTATAATACATGGAGCCAGTTTATGAGCGGTTCCGTAAGCAACGTGCCCCGAAATTTGAAGGGACTATAGACCCCTTTGAGGTAGAAGAGTGGTAAAGAAATGTGGAGCCAATCCTGATTCACATGAAGCTCAGCAACGCGGACCACATATCCTGTGTTTCATCCTTGCTCAAGAAAGATGCCAGGATATGGTGGGACTTAGTCCAGCAAACGCATGATGTTGCCACCATGACTTGGACTTGATTTATGGAGTTGTTCCACAAAAAGTACTACAATTTGGCTGTACTCGCTTCAAGAGTTGAGGAGTTCGTTGGCTTGAAGCAAGGGAGTTTATCAGTGGCAGAATATGCTCGGCAGTTCGACCGATTGGCTAAGTTCACACTAGAAATGGTTCCAACCGTCTATCTAAGGGTGTCTAAGTTCGTTAGAGGACTTCGACCAAAGATCGAGCTAGGGGTTAAGTTAGCAAACCCAGGAAATACTACTTATGCCGATGTTCTAGAGACGGCAATAGAAGCAGAAAGGCTGCAGGCTAACGTTAGTAAAGAAGAAGCCAGTAAGCCTGAGCCTAAACAGCAGAATCAACCTCAAACTAGTCGGAACAACAACCACCACAACAACAACAACAATCGGTCCAGCAACAACAATAACAAGGGTCAGAAAAAAAGGCATCCTGACAACAAACAGTCCGACAACGATAAAAGGGCATAGAAAAATAATGGAAGTAGTAGGCCTGGTTATGTAGAATACCCGCCATGTGCTAAGTGCCAAAAGAAACATCCTGGTGAATTTTGTGTAAACACTAAAGGATGCTTCAACTGTGGTCAGGAAGGTCACCAAAAGAGGCAGTGTCCCCAGCTCAAGCCAGAAGGGAAGAAGGAAGAAAAGATGGTTCTTGCCAGGGTTTTTGCCTTAACCCAAGGAGAGGCTGATGCTAGCAATAAGGTGGTCACAGGTCAGGTTTCTATCCTCAATAATATATGTTCTGTATTATTTGATTCAGGAGCCACTCATTCGTATATCTCGTTAGGAATGATAGAAAAACTAGACAAACCTTGTGAAAGATTTAGAATTAGGTTTGTAATCGAATTACCTTCGGGAAAAATAGTTCTATCATCACAGATAGTATGAGGCATACCGATCAAGATTAAGGACGTAGAACTAGAAGGAGACCTGATAGAACTGGAGATCAAGGACTTCGACGTGATACTAGGCATGGACTGGCTAGCACAGCATGGCGCAACCATCGACTGCAAATGCAAGAAGGTGATGTTCGAGACTGCTGACGGCCATAAATTATGTTTTATGGGAAAAGCTTGAGGACTACACACCCCACTAGTATCATCTCTAAAAGCTCAAAGGATGATGGAAGAAGGATGTCAAGCGTTCTTAGCCAGCATCACAGATGTGGTAAAGGAAACACCACTTAATGTTGGAGATGTCCGCATTGTAAGAGAATTCTAAGAAGTATTTCCCGATGACTTGCCGGGTTGCTGCCGACTCGGGAAATTGACTTCACGATTGAATTAGTACCGGGCACCAAGCCTATCTCCAAGGCACCATACCGGATGGCACCTACGGAACTCAAGGAGTTAAAGACGCAGCTGCAAGAACTCCTAGATTTGGGTTTTATTAGGTTGAGCCATTCGCCATGGGGAGCACCGGTGCTATTCGTAAAGGAAAAGGACAGAAGTATGCGGATGTGCATAGACTACCACGAGCTGAACAAGGTAACGATTAAGAATAAGTACCCGCTACCTCGGGTTGATGACTTGTTTGATCAACTCCGAGGTGCGACCGTATTTTCAAAGATTGATTTACAGTCCGGGTACCATCAACTCAAGGTGCGGGGAGAAGATATTCCTAAGACAGCTTTTAGAACTCTTTATGGGCATTACGAGTTCTTGGTTATGTCTTTCGGCCTTACCAACGTACCAGCCGCGTTTATGGACTTGATGAATAGGGTCTTCAAGGACTACTTAGATAAATTCGTCGTAGTATTCATCGACGACATCTTAGTATACTCCAAGGATGAAGTAGAGCACAAGGAACATTTGAGATTGATTTTGTCACGACTAAAGGAGCATAAACTCTATGCCAAGTTCAAGAAGTGCGATTTTTGGATTTCGCAAGTAGTGTTCCTTGGGCACATTATATCCAAGGACAGAGTTGTAGTAGACCCATCAAAGGTAGAGGCCGTGAAGGACTGGGCAAGACCAAAGAACGCATCAGAAGTAAGGAACTTTATAGGATTAGCAGGTTATTATAGGAAATTTGTAGAGGGCTTTTCTAAGATAGCCACTTCGCTCACCAACCTGACCCGGAAACAACAAAGATTCTACTGGAATGATAGATGTGAAGAAAGCTTCCAGTTGCTTAAGGATAAGCTTTGCTCAGCACCATTACTTTGTGTACCGACACCCAATGATAAGTTTGTAGTCTACTGCGATGCATCGAAGCAAGGGTTGGGTTGCGTACTGATGCAGAATGACAAAGTGATAGCCTACGCCTCAAGGCAGCTGAAGGAGTACGAGCAACGCTACCCAACTCACGATATGGAGTTGGCAGCGGTGGTCTTTGCATTGAAAATATGGCACCATTATCTTTACGGAGAACAGTGCGAGATTTATATGGACCACAAAAGTTTAAAGTAATTCTTCACTCAGAAGGAGCTCAACATGAGGCAGCGCAGGTGGTTAGAGCTAGTAAAGGATTACGACTGCAAAATCCTATACCACCCGGGAAAGGAAAACATAGTTGTTGATGCACTAAGTAGGAAGAGTTATGGGTGTTTAGCAGCACTAGCAGGAATAGAAAAGCCGCTACAACAGGAGTTGATCAGTGCCGGAATAGAAATACTTGTCGGTAAGCTGGCTAATTTGTCTATCCAGTCAAATCTGCTAGAAGATATATGGATTAGGCAAGGGCATGGTGACACACTAGCAACACATATGGATGCAGTCAGAGAAGGCAAGGCCACATATTTCTCAATATCAAGTCAAGGATTATTGAGATATAAGGATCGGGTATGCGTGCTAGATAATCAAGGGATTAAGATGGCGATTCTAGAAGAAGCGCACAGTACCCCGTACTCAGTTCAACTAGGGTCGACCAAAATGACGCATGACATCAAGGCAATCTATTGGTGGCTAGGGATGAAGAAGGATGTAGCGGAATTTGTGTCTAAGTGTCTAGTATGCTAGCAAGTGAAAGCAGAGCATCAACGACCTACAGGCTTATTGCAACCGCTTAGCGTACCAGTATGGAAGTGGGACGATATAGCTATGGATTTCATGACAGGTTTGCCACGAACAAGTAAGCAGCATGATTCAGCTTGGGTGGTAATAGATAGACTAACCAAGTCAGCTCAGTTCCTGCCCGTTAAGACTTCATACATGGCAGACCAATATGCAGACATATATGTCCAAGAGATAGTACGGTTGCAAGGAATCCCTAAGACAATAGTGTCTGATAGAGGATCAGTGTTTACATCGAGATTTTGGGGAAGTTTATAGCAAGCCATGGGTACTGAGTTAAGTCTTAGTATAGCTTTTCATCCTCAGACAAACTGGCAGTCCGAGCGTACAATTCAGATTTTAGAAGATATGTTGCACGTTTGTGTACTTGATTTCGGAGGATCATGGAATAAGTACTTGCTGCTGATAGAGTTCTCTTACAACAATTGCTACCAGTCAACGATCGGCATGGAACCTTATGAGTTGCTTTATGGAAGAAGGTGCTGATCATCGTTGCATTGGGACGAAGTAGGAGAAAGACAGCTTCTCGGTCCCGAAGCTATTAGAAAAGCTCAAGAAGCAGTAGCGCTAATTAGACAACGTATGCTTGCTGCTCAAAGCCATCAGAAAAGCTATGCGGGTGCCAAGCGACGCGATGTGGAAATCAAAGTCGAAGATCAAGTCTTCCTGAAGATGTCTCCTATGAAAGGTGTGAAGCGGTTTGGGAAGAAAGGCAAACTTAGTCCCCGATTTATAGGTCCTTTTGAGATATTGGACAAAGTGGGAGACGTTGCGTATAGATTAGCCCTACCGCCAGCCCTAGCAGATAGCCACAACGTGTTCCACATCTCAATGCTACGCAAGTATGTGTCAGACCCATCTCACGTCCTCAAGTATAATACGATAGCACTCCAAAAATACTTGAGTTCTGAGGAACAACCGGTTAGCATCCTAGTTAGAGGGGTGAAGAAGTTACGGTCCAAGAATATTCCAATAGTCAAAATCCTATGGAGTAATAGTTCAGAATGAGAGGCAACGTGGGAGTTTGAGGAAGACATGCAAGGCCGGTATCCGGAATTATTTGGTAGGTAAATTTCGAGGATGAAATTCTTTGTAGTAGGGGAGAATTGTAGAGTCCAAGAACTTTACTTAGCTAGTTAGATAGTAGTAGTAATTGTAATAGTTAGTAGTAGTTCTAGTATGTTTTTTTAACTGTGGATTTTGGTTCAAGCCGGGAATTAGTTGGACACTTGTAGTAACACTTGTAGATTTTATAAGTTTAACCTATAATGTAAGAATATTAATTATAACCTAAGGATTGATTAATATGAATGATTATGGAGATGATAATTATTATACTATAAGGTTTAGATAGACCCAATAAGGAAATGACACTTGTCATGTGTATGTTTAATGAATAATTAAGTATTTTTTAGGAATAGTTTATTAAGAGAAATATTTTAAAATCCCAGAGTCTGCCAGCAGCTTTGAAATCGTTAAAGGACTTAGTCAAGGCTGTTTACTAAATTCAAATTTGGCTGAAAAAGTGTAATTACGTGTTTAATATTTCAGCGTATGCCGATATATCGCAGCTCTAGGGGGCGATATATCGCCATACAGGGATACAAAAAACATGTAGCTTTGCACGAAAACCTTGACAAGCCTCAGGAGCATCAGTCCAGGCGATATATTGCCTAGCATGGGCGGTATATCGGCTGTGGGGCAAGTTTTTCAAATGTTTTTGAAACCGAGCTCATTTTATTCCTTAACCTCTTGATAAGTCCAGAATCTTTTTGACCGAGTCTTCAGCCTCTGCTGAACAATTATTCAAATGTTTTTCAATTAAAAAGCCATTATTTTATTCAAGCTAAATGAAGATCTTTTCATTCTTGAACTCTATAAATAGGACCTAGTACCCAGCCATTTCTTCATTCATCAAGCTGAGTTCAGAGCCTACAAGCTGCTAGGATTACTTTAGAGTGCTAAACACTTGGGTTGGGGTTATAAGCTTTATCATTATAAGCTTACTACACACTTGGGAAGTAAGGTTTATAGTATATTTTGGTTTCGAGGTGTAGTTCGATCATAGAAGCATTCAAGGTATTCCTAATTCTAGTTCCTTTCTGTATTGTTCTAATAGTTTTTCTACTCAATTCCTAACTCATCTTCTCTCTTCTTGGTTAGGCATCTAAGTTCTTCGAACTTGAGATTTCTTGTTGGTAAGTAGCTTTTCGATGGTGTAGTTCATTCTTTTCATCTCCTTTCTTTAGTATACTCACCTCTCTATTATGGTTAATAGGAGTGTTCCAAAGTCTCGATCTTGTTCTCACATTCTGGTTTTTGGTAAGGAAAATAGGGTAGATTTGTATGCTTTTAAGTTGTTGATATATGTTTATGTTATAAGTATGATATGTTTTTAGTATATGAATTGTTTAGATAACAATCACATAATTTGTTTAGATAACAAATATATAACTTGTTTAGGTAACAAGTCCCAATAGTAGATTCCTTGGGCATATGATTGTTTAGATAACGAGTCCCATAAATTTATGTGACTTGTTTAGATAACTAGCCTCGTAAATTTATGGGCATATGATTGCTTAGCTAGCAAGTCCCAAGAAGTATGATGGCCATTGTAATAGATGTTGTATTTATATAGTCATATGATTATAGTTTATAGTTTATGTGTATGTATATGTTTCATGCTTGTAGTAGATTTTCCTTGCTGGGCATTAGACTCATTCCTTTATGTTTTATATGTGCAGGAAAATAGTTATGGAGACGGGAAAGGTTCTTGGCATCTTGGGGATGTGTATTGAGGCAGGATGGAATCGGTGGACTGCGCGTGCGATTCGAGGATGAATTGTTTAAGTCTTTTAGTTATGATTTCTATGTATCATTTTTCCGCACCTAATTTTGTAACCAATTTATTTAAGTTATGTTTTGTTTTATTTTAAAAACAATGGGATCCCATATCCTAAATGAATTCTTTTATGTATTTCAAACCTTTGCTTACAGTTTATAATAAAGTTATAGTTATTTCGTATGTGTGTTTTCTAAAGATTAGTTTAGTAGTTTTTAATGGTCCAAGGTCTAGAATAGTTGGGTCGTTACAGTTGGTATCAGAGTAACGGTTCATTCGCATGAAGTTCTCCTCGATACACACACTCAAAGCTCCGAATCTAACCAACAATGTAAGTGTTTATGTTTCATTAGTGGAAATACATTCTATGAATTCAAGTGCCTGAATCCAAGTCTATAGTGGAGTCATGATGAATTAATAAGTTGTGAGATAATTTATTTTATAAATAAACTCACAAGAACTTATTGTAACTTGTATTCATAGATCCATGGTCCCCACATCGACTTTGATTAAATCAAGCCTAAATATCTCAAATAATTTATTTAATTATCAATTTAGACTGTCGAATTGATTTGGTCAATTTTGTGATATTTACATGAATTATGAATTAGAGAAAAGAAGAGAGCTTTTGTAAAATATTAAGCATATTTATTAATAATTAAAAATTGGTGTTAATATTAATAAATAATATTAAATCAAGTTTCAAATTATAAATAATTCATTTGAATAAGGATTTAATATTTTAATTAAATTATTTAATTATGAAATAGATAAATAAATGGGTCTTGAATTTGAGTCCATTGGGCCTTAAATTTAAGACGCACATCATCAGTTCAACCCACATGTTGTGGCTGGCCATGATGGGCTTTATTTACATTTTGTTTTTCAGTTAATTTAATTAAGAAAATAAGCCCTAGGTTGTGTGTATAAATAGAAAGTTAGAGCTAAGGTTTTCTAAAGACAAGATTTGGTAAGTGCTTAATCATAGAAAACCCTAGAATTAAACTCTTCCAGCCACTCTCTCTTCTTCTCCTCTAAAATCTATATCACATGTGTTGAGAAAATTTCCCACACTAGTTAGGCTTGATCAAAGATTGTCAAGGAAGATTGTGGTTTTGTTCGTGTTTCAGTTCTTTAGAAATCCTAGCAATTAGAAAAAGACAAAAGGATAGAGAACTGCAAGGGAAGAGTCTTGTTAATTACGCTGCGCATAAGTAATTTATTTTATGTAACATCCCAAATTTTCTAATAAGGCTTAGTTCCTTGATTAGTATGCATGGAAGGCATAATTGGACATATATGTGTGAAATTAATTGATTAAATGTGTGACTACATGGCATACATGATTTATATGGTAATATGAATATATTTGCATGTTTATGTGTATTAAATATTCATGTGGGCTTGTTCTTTTTAATAAAGGCATGTTTGTAATTTTGACTCGTTGAGGGTATAAATGTGATTATACGTGTTAAATAATTGAGACCACATTATTATGTGGATATATTTGCAGTATTCAGCTCGAAGCGATCCTAATGAGCGGATTAGCGGAATAGTCACAATGGGGTCAAATGCGCATTAGGAATTCATCAGGTAATGACTAATGATTTGGTGATTATTTGGGTATGTCAGAATTAATTGGGGACTTATAGGACTACTCAAGGAATTAGCCGGACATGGGGCTAATGACCGTTTTTTCCCTTGAGGGCATTTGAAGGAAAGGTCTTGACCTAGGGCACTTTAGTCTTTTTGAGGTTAGCGGATAGACTCGGGCATCCTTGGGAAACAATCAGAAGGGAAACAATCTCTCAGCCCTCTCTCTCTCTCACGTTTACTCTCTTTGGGGAAATTTCGTAAGCTGAAAGAAGAACACTAATTCTCTTAAATTTGGGGCTGGGAACTAAGGAATCAAGCTAGGAGCAAGAATGGAGTTAGCATAGGGGTTGAAATCCTTTCTAGGGTAAGTTTACAACTTGATTTCTCTGTGAATTTCCATGGTTAGTATAGGTTTTGACCGAGTTTTTTATTTGGCCTTGGTTGTAACATTAGATAGGGTTCTTGATTAGTTTTAGGTGTAATAATGCTGCTTATGTTGTGTGATTGGGAGTTCCAGATTGAATTCCGGGTTTAGCTACTATTTCGGTTGAATTTTGAGTTCATTTGGCTTGGGAAAACACAGGGAAAATGCTGAAGTTTCTGGGTTCACGGGGGAGCGTCGTCACTCTGTTCTTGGGCGCTGTGACCCACATGAACCCAGGAGGGCTAAGGGGCTTGCTGAACCATCTTGGCACCGCAGCGCGTCTACAGAGAAAAGTCTAAAATTGTTTTCTGACTTGTAGAGGGTCGCGGTGCCTCTGAGGAGGGCTGCGACTCAAATAGGAAATATTGGCCAAATAGGGTTTTAAGGCTTGGGAACTCAAACCTAAGTGCTCGGGAAGGATCCTACTATCTGGTTCAATAGAACTGGATGTCCCGAAGGCTAGTATATTATTATGAAGCTTTTAATTGGTGTAGGTTTTAATGTTTATCAATTATTGCAATGTGACTAGGTTATAGCGCTAAGGCTCGGGATTGAGGGTCGTGCTCAGGACTCGAGGTAAGAAAACTGCTCCTAGGTTGTGATCGAGGCTTGGACCCCTATTAGCGAAGATGATTATGATTGTGAATATATGTGCATTTGAGAATATCTGGATAGGCATGATTGTTTGAGCAGCAATCAATTGTGTGTTCTGTAATTTATTCATTTGTTATATTTGATCTGAAAGTCCAGCCAAAGGGAGTTGGGGCTAATGTTAAGCATGCGGAACGCAGCTCAGCCTAAGCATGCCAAGGTTAGCTATATAATAGAGGGCTTGACCTAACGACGTCGGGCCTGAATGTCACTAAATAAATAGAAGTGTCATTTGCACTTAACTAATTGTATTGAATGCTGAGATTGAATTACATGTTGGATTGAGCTGATTATCTTTGCCTAGCTTATTGCTTATATTCTATTGATATTGAACCGATCGATTTATGTTTACTGTTTATAAATTATTTTTCATTTGTTATTGTAAATTAAGTTTTCTTACAGAGCCTTGGGCCACGGGTGCTATGTGGTGCAGGTAAGAAAAATGGAAAGCTGGACTAGCCGTGAGTTGGAGATCTTTAGGGGCGACGTATACATTTGAAGCTGCTCGACTGCCACGACCGAGGGATCAACGGGGACTGGAGCCAAACTTGATTTTGCCGCTTAGGCTGACTTTAATTGTAATCATTTTGAGAGTTGTAAATTCCTTGTAAACACCTATTTTTTGGATCTCATGTACATACTTAACTTTTTAACGAAAACAACTATTTTTATGATCAAAATCTTTTAACCCTAATCCTTAATTTACCTTAGTAACACGATTTTGTCCAAACAACTTGATTAGCAAGTCCAATACTTTTTAAAATACTAAGTGTAATGGTCTTGGCTATCCAGGGCATTACAACTTGGTATCAGAGTGATCTAGGTTTAAGGATTCCTGAAGATTGGCTAGACATGTACACTTGCCGCTAAAGACAAGCTCGACTCAAGGTTTGGTAAGTGTATATGTGATTATATGTTTAACTGTTTAAATGAAATGTAAATGCCTTATCTGCTTGTTTACTAGGAAGCATGAGATATACTGATAAGGCCTGACCCTTGAGTGCTCTGTGTATATGATGAGGTTGCTTATTAGAATTGCTATTGTATATGGATAATTGTTGAAATGCATGTTAGCATTGTGATTGCATGTTGTTGCTTGATTGTTGGCATTAGACCGTGGAGTGATTTCAAAAACTGTTATCTTTACCTGATTAGCCGAGTCATTGATTGTAGAAAAAATTGGAGAGTTATGCCTTCAAGGTGATCAGTCCGACTAGCCAGTGCTGAGATTGAGGCTAGAGATGATAACCACGGCCAGAACCCTTCACCAGTCCCTGAGAATTGCCAGCAGATGCTTGCTGACATGAATGCAAGACTTTAGAGAAAAGAGGAAGAGATTCATCTTTTGAGACAGTAGGTCCTGCCTGGGAACGCTGCACCAGACTTGCCACCTATTGTGGCACCAGTAGTACAGCGTCCTGAGATTGGGAACAGGTGGGAGATGTTATATGGAAGATTCTGGAAGCAAGATCATCCAATCTTCTTGGAAGGACTAGATCCACATAAGGCTGAACAGTGGATGAGCCTGACTACCTGGATCTTGAACTTTAGGAGGGTGGTAGGTAGTGACAGAATGGCTTGTGCCTGTTGGGGTTTTATGCCATAGTTAAAACTCAATTTCTTTGTAATATCATTTTATTATCAATAAAAGAATAGAAATCATTTTTTAACTTGGTCAATCACTTTGCTCACATGTTTTATTTTCATGATTATTTGTTTAATATAAACTTCTGTTAAATCCCGAGCATATAGATAATCATATTTATATTGACGTAATCACAATGGAAAATAAATATGATTATATGTTCAAACATAAATTAGTTCTAAGATTAGTCAGTGCGCAAGATTTACACTGACCTGCCAATCTACGATATGATCTACTTACACATTGTAGTGTTATGTTCTTTCCAGAACGTTAGAAAAGTAGAAAATATCGGATGTATTTGTTACATTGTTTGTGGACCGATATTGACTGTTGAT